>NW_028196876.1:0-22500 GCF_037176805.1 Vigna unguiculata
CTTGAGGATCATCAAGAACAGTGAATTCAGTGTGGTTGAACAACTCAATAAGATGCCAGCTCGGATATCTATCTTAGGTCTCCTGATAGCATGAGAAGCTCACAGGAATGCCTTACTCAAAATCCTCAATGAACCCCATGTCGCCTCCAATATTTCCCCTATCAATCTGGTGGGACAACAAAAAGGTTCTCACTTTTAGTTAGAGAAAATTCTTCTTGCCTTCTCAGACTTCAGTCTGAACGTCTGGAAACCTAGGTGCATCGTATATATAGTAAGATAGACAGACCCCGGGGAACTACCTTTATTCGAAGCGCGACAGGTCTACTTCTCATATTCCCGTAGATAAAGAACGAGAGTCGGCTTCCTTAAATCCGTTCTTCCTCAGTAAGAAGAAGGGGAATATAGTAGTGCCCCAATTCTGCACCTTGAACCCCTCCTTTTACTTTCCTAAGGCATACTCGGGGAGGAGCCTTTTTTTATTAATTCCTGCTATAGTCACTTCAACTGCTTATGAATGTAGTTCCCAGATTGCGAAGTTAAAGCGGAATTCCTTTCATTTAACTTGTGACGGTCATTCCCCTGTAGAAAAGGGAAAATAGAAGCCATTTTTGCTCGCAATAAAGCGTCCTGATCGAGCAAGACGTAGTCCTTTTTATCCACCTCTTTAGATTTCCTTAGCAAAATGTCTTCCTTTCTTGAGCCTTGTTTTGTTATTCTTGCTGCTCTGGGATGGGGGTAGGCCCAGCCCAGGCTTGTGCGGTTAAGGATGAATGTGAAAAGAAGCCGCAGAGGAAGCACCATAAGCCCCAAGCGACCTAGCCTAGCCCTAAGCCTAAGTAAGGATGTTGATTCTCGCTCCGCTTGCTCCCACCTGTCTTCTCCCCACTATAGTGAAAGATCTTTCACTTCACCATAGCAGGGACCTCGCTAACCTTCTCGGATAGCTCGGAAAGTGAGTTACTCTACCCACCGGGGTCCCCTCCAGCTTACCCACCGTACCACCCGAAAACCACTACTACAAAGGCTGGTAAGAAAGCCCCAAGATTAACCTATCATCGCCGGCATAACCATAAGAAAGAATAGAGTTTAGGAGTTTATTAAGGCGGGCGTGTTCTGAGGAGTTTTCTAAAAAAACGGGTGTTTGCCCCGTCCCCGTCGTTTCATTTTTTAAGGTTCCTCTCGAGAGCCTCGATCGTATACTCCGCGTTATTGTTTAATATTCCATCCGCTACCAACTTCTTTTTTTGCTCAGCCCAGAATGGATTGGGATCCGATTGGGCCATTCGACCGATAATATCACTTTTATATAAAAGAATGGCATCTATGGTGTCCGTGTCTCGTGGGCGGTTGGAGGTAAAAACCGCGAGTCTGTTTCTTATCTGGTCATGTTGATAGCGAGACCAATCAAAAGGAACCTCCTGAGGAGCGTTCGCCGGGGGGGCAAGCTGCGGAGCGAAGGGCCAGGTTGCTGTTCAACAGGGGTCCCCTCCTCATAAAGTTTCGCATAAGCTCCTGATTTGAAAGAGTTAAGGATGTAGGAGACTCCACAGGGGCAGAGGATGATACCTCGCCCTGGTCTCCAAACCTATTTTTTTAATAGTTATCAGCCCCTTCAAACCAAGAAGGACTTGGCGATGATGGTAATGAGGGAGAGACTCAGAGAGGGCCACTAGCTTCCGACTGAGACGGGCCAGCTTCAGATAAGGTGACTGCATTGGCGGGCGACACAGTCCCAGATTCGATGCCAGCGTCGGGTGCTTCCGTTTCCGAACTGGTTTGTTCGTCCCCGTCGGCACAAAAGGCAATCAATCAGAATCCAGAAAAAAGATGGAAATAGTGAATAAAGCAAGATCTAGATGGATCCCTATCTTTATCTCTATCCACGGAGATACCTATCTATATGGATAGAAATCTATCTATGAATCGATCTAGACTATCCTCTATCCGGATAGATATGTCCCTATGAGCGACTACGCCGATCTTTATATGTTTTGGCCACGTCCGTTTCCGCTCCGAAGAGGAAGGTTTGGATCTTTCAATCTTATGTCGTGAGGGATGTGACCTATGTTAGGTCCATAAAATACCACCGCTTTTGGTGTTCTATGATTCACCTCCGAATAATGAGTAGGTAGTTCGATCCTTTTGATTCTTCTCTTCCTAGGAAACGGATGGGGGGATGAGGAGCAATAGGTCGAATTACTATATAAAGAAGAGTTGTAAACTAGAGGACTTCTTGTTCGAGTAGGAAGATCTTGGTTTTTCTCGTTTCTTCTCTTCGATAAGAATAGGGATTTGAAATGATACAAATCCCTCTTCATTCTGTTGTGCTCAGCGAAGGAACTGCCTAAGCATACTTTTTCGGATCCAAACTTCTTTGTTCTTTCTAAGTATTCTTCTTGCATAGAATAACGCAACTGTTGTTGCAAAAACCGGGATTTTAGTAGCAGGCGGCATCCCCGCTTAGTTTTGAGTAGGTGGAACCATTCTGTTTTGGTTCTTCTCCACATTATTACCGGGTGATCCAGGAATTTGCCTATGATTTTATCAACTGATATTTCGATATAGAAAGATCTCCTTATTTCTTCACCGCGGATTCTCGCGTCATTTTCTTGAAAAGATATTAGATCACCGTGGGAAACTTTCAAACGAGTAATGCTTACAATTCGATTATTCACACAAACCCTTCGATGACTTATCGGCTGCCTTGCTTGAGGAATAGTTTCACGAAAATGGAGACGAACCGGAATAACGTCCGATCTTGTTTCTGGATTGAGTATAAAAGGGATATATGAAGTTCGTTCTGTTCCTCTGTGCATCTCTGTGATGGGTAAATCTGCATGAAAAAGGGGCAACTTTCGTGTAGTTTGTGATTGGATGTAACTGTTCATATTTTTTCTCGGAGAAATCTTTCTCTTAATATATCTCTTCTTGTTCCTCAATCTTCGGAGAACGCGGCGTTGTATTATTGTAAGTTCTCTGTTCCGAACATTTCCTGAAAGTAGACGACAAGTTTTAAATCGCATATCTCGTCGTCGTTAAATCAGTCTGATTCGCCACATCGCGTATAAAGGGAATCGAAGCCCGTTCCTATAGAATAAAAATTACCTTACTAATGAAATAATGGTACCCTTAACAATCAGTTTATCGTCCGTTTTTTCATTTTATCTCGAGGTCAGGGGGAATGCCGCGGGGCTATGGGAGTCGAACCCAATTCTGCCAAAACCCCCGACAAAAGCAAGAAGGAAACTGGCATACCTCTCTTTCTTCTCTTATTCAATATCTGTCTAGCCCTTCTTTATCCTGCTCGCCCTTCTTATTACTTACGCTATTTACCCTTTATTTACTTCCCCAGCTTTGAGTGAAGTTCCTTTATTGGATCTTGTCTCCTAGTGGTACCATCTCTGCTTACTCTTTCTTCTTTCCATCTACAAAGTTTGCGGAAAAGAGAGAGCAGACGGTTCTCGGCATCATGATGCAAGAATGACATCTGAGATCGCTCATTCCATTGCTTTACAGTCATGATATGATAGGAATGATTCTATTTACTAGAAAGAGACAATACCCTATTTTTATTTTAGCATCGAAGAGGGAATTTTTTTTTGTAGACTGCTTTTTGAAAGTGAAATAGAGACTTTCATTGATACTTGAACTATTGACCTGGCTAGCGCTAACGCTTTGCAAGGTGGAGACTGGTCCGCTTGAAATCGCTAGAGTTGAGAAGGGTCTGCTAATCATGGTACGAATTCTCTGTTTAGGTTAGTATACTACCGAAGCAGTTATGCCGACAACAGCTTATATAGCGGAGGTGATTGCCGACACTATCTATAGGATAAGCAGCTAGATCGATTCCTAACAGGAGAGTGACTATGCGTAACAGTAAAACAATTGGACCGCTTCGCCCCTTGGCTTGGCTGATCATCCTTGCCCATTTCTATTCCGAAATCTAGACAGATCACTCGGAGGAGCCGGATCTCCATCTCTAGAACAGAATAAAGCGGCGATCCAATGCCAAAGCTAAATTGCTCCCGATCTTAGGCCCAGTCGAAAGAAGATTGCTTATTCAAAAGAGTGGAGTTCGGGGTATTGACTCATAAGTAATTTACGTGAAAGTAATGGAATGGGCAACAAATCGCCTCACTCCTCGCCTACTGATCTTCCTCCAAGAGATTCAATGGGACTTGGTCTCGATGTAAACTAAAGAATTAACTGAGTCCGGTATTCCCTTATGAAGTGCTAATGCAGTCGATTTCTTCACATCTTCGGTTGCGAGTTCAATCGGACTTTTTTCTAGTCTTGCCTTACTAAAAGGTATTCCCATATCGGGTGAATGACCAGATCGAGATAAGTTGGCCTTCTCTTCATCTATCCGAATCCTCAATAGAAGGACGACGATACTCGAAGACTTTCCACTTTCTGCAAAAGAGGGAACCTTCCCATAACTAACTCTCAAACGTGATAAAAGCCCTCTTTTCGGCACCTTCACGCTCCTTCTTGAAAAGGGGTCCAACCTTATATAATGGGGTTTTGCTTCGTCTTTCTCCTTAGGGACGGACCTCGACTCACTACATGAAGGAGTAGACCAAGGCGAAGAACTTCAACTTAACGCATATATCGCATAGAAGATAAGACTGCATTGGAAGCTTGATGAGCGAGTCAATCAGTTCAGGCAGGTTCAGCTAGTTCTAAGCCAATCTCTAAAGTTAGAAGTTCAGATTGAGCAATTTCATTTTACAGAGCTCCAAGCTTTATTCTTCGTTAGTAGCTCAAATCCAAGCCGAGCCTAGCTTATCTTTCTTGTTGGAATTGTCTCGAATCGAAAGTTCCATCTTCAAAGAGATAGAAAGACCGGGGCAGGCATTAGATGCTTGAACATTCACTTCGTTCGGTCTTCATATTTAATTGAGGCTTCCTGCTTCAATAGAAATGAAACCTTTCTGACTTAACTTAATCAAGATTCAGCTCGAGTAAAGGAAGGTTGAGCTAGTCTTTGTCTAGTCAATCAAGTAGCTTTCCTTCGATTCCTTCTGACTGATCAAATCTGCTCTAAATGACTACCTCGATGTCCACGTCCGCCCGCGCCAGATCTGAGCTTTCGTGATAGGTGAAAGAACCTTTTCCGTAGGGGATAAAAACTGACTATACGTTAAGTTAACTAAGCCCTTGTTGGTAAGGAAGGCTATTGAAAGACCTAAAGGAAGCTATTAAGAGGTTGGGCTTGGCAGGTGGTTTTTCCTAAACCTCAAAAGGGACTCTTGGAGATTGACTTGGGATATCTTTGACTATATTTATAAAGGTTCGATATTTCACTAAAAAGATAGAAAAGGAGGGTGAATCTGGTCCTCAAGGGTATGACCTATAACTCAAGACCTGCCATTCTCTTTACTCCGACAGGCGAATCACTACTAACGTAGACTACCGTACTTTTCCAACCCACCGCCCTCAGCTTCAATTCAATCATTCCTTTCCTTCTACTTCTGCGTGAGAATCTTCCTTACCCACCGTCCTAGCTTCGTAGTCTAGGTGTGTCTATACGGAGTGATTAAGCCTTCAATGCTACGGCTTATAAGAGGACCCCCCATATCCAGCCCAGCACCACAAAGCCTCATAGAGGTAGAAGTCTGGAATGGAAGTAAACTAGCTCTGATTTTTCTCATTCAAGCCCTCGAATCCTATCCTTCTTTTTTAACTTGATGAAGTTACTTGGCGCTGTTATGATAATGATAACACGAGCTAAGGTTGGTAAAAGGAGAAAGGCGCATAGGATCAGATCACTTGCTCATACACCACAGCGGGCACATTGACTGGCTTACTCCAAAACATAGAACAAAGATTAGATTCCTTCATTCTTGAATCGGGGAAAGACACGAACCCTTCTCCTATAGTACCTTCCATTCCCTCTTTTGTTTTGTCTTCTCGAGCGAGTTATATAGATTCCATAAGCCAAAAGAAGAAGCCTTTAATACGATCCATGAAACAAGGGCCTAACTCTTGCTATGACACCAATCTTACTTTGCTTCCTATCTATGGGTTGAAGTAATACTTATTTCGAACGTAGAGTAAGCCAACCCTCAAGGTCCCTTCATGCAATGACATTCCCATAAAGATAGAGTAAGGAGTCCTCTCTTGTCCTACTCAAGGGGTGCAGTAGGTTTGTTTTTCCCTCCCCTCAACTGATTGCGAGGCCCCCTATAAGACTGTGCTATCTCTTCCTCCTTGCAGGTCCAAGCACAAGGCGAGCCTATCCTTGGGATCCTAGCTTTCTTTGCAGCAGGGGGCCAAAACCACCGTTTCACTAGCTCTTTCGACATCCTGCCGGGAATATGGATCCGTATCCGTCACTCACTCTATTAGGCGGCTACCTGATCGTTAACAAGTAGAAAAGTAGTTTCACAGCGCTGGATCCTGCTTCTTTCATGGTCCAAAAGAGCAGGTTGGAACGAACCTATCTAAACCCATCCATCTTCATTCGATCGATATGGGATCCTTATTCCTTATATAGAATTCATAATAATCTTATATGTTTAACCAGCGGATAGGCAACTACACTCCCTTTTGTATGCATGCTGGTAAGACTGATAGACTGTAATTCTATCCCTTTTCTTGAAAGAGCATATATGATGGTTATGAATGGATAAATGCAATGATTGATCCCACAGCGCTTTATTTAGCAAGCCATACAGTAGGTAGATTCTATTAAAACAGACCATGATATAGACAAGGGGCTAGATCGTGATAAGGGCATTCTAGAAAAAATCCCTAATGAAATGGAGAGTCGCCGGCTCAGGCACGCGGTCAGAGTCCCGGGCTGGGCACCTCCTCACTGCTTGTGGCGTGAACGGCATTGAATAGAGTCTGAGACCTCGATCTCAGTCAACAAAAACGAGAGTTTTCTCTGTTAGTTGACCAATGACTCATTGAATGAGTCAAAGATGGCTTCAGGTGTCCTTTTTCTATCTCCTAGCCCGCTCTTCGATCTCCAGAGAGAAGACCTCCGCACTGACAACAAAGGCTTGCAATGCATTTATTACTCCACGTAAAACAGCAACTAAGTAAGGGCTCCGACTCGACTTACATGACCGCTGCAACAGATTCAGCTTAATACCCCGATTCAGGAACAGATTCCTCAAAGGAAACAGATTCACCTTCTGATGCTTTCGATTTTGACTCTAGACCAGACCTGGATGGACGAGGGACTCGAGGAAGAAAAGAAGTCCCGGCTAACTCCTATCTATCTTGACCGAGAAAAAGTTGTTCAAGAGGCTCAGCTCATATGGATTTGGGTTTTTCCGCTTTTGCGAATTCAATCAATCTCTTCTCCAACTTATGTTTCTTCCGCTTCGATCTCTGAAGCATCCCTATAGTGCAAAGACTGATCAATCCTTCACAGTCCCTCTTTCTCCTAGCACTAAGCATAGAAAGCTCTCATCTCACAAGAAAGCAAAGCCTTTTTTTCTTTCCCCGAAGCTACGTGTAATCAATTCTGAGCTTAGACTAGAGCAACTCCCAAACAAAGCGTTCATATTAGTAGTGTATATATTAGGCCATTTCACCTGAAGGCGAGGAGCGATAGGAGTGAACGACTAGCGCGAAAGCTCTTTTCTTCCTGGTTCCCCGCCAAGCTAATAATCAGCAGTTGCTGCTGTCTTAGAGACCGAACAAAGACCAGACCGGATTGAACTTTATAAAACCAGTGCGTGCTACCGAGTCCCTAAAAGGAAAGTGTTATGTATTGCTGTATATAGCACTTTCCTTTTAGGGATGGAATCGAGAGGGAAGAAAGAGTCCGGTTTCAGAGGCTTGATCAACTTTGTTCATGGATCATCAACAAATCCCTAAATGCTTCTTTATATTGTCGCCACGGAAAAGGTTCAGGTAGGGAGAACTCTGAGATTAGATTCTAAAGTTTTAGAGAGTTTTTTTGAAAATCCATCTCCACCTATTTGTGCCCTTCCTCCCAAAAGCATTCCGGCATCTGTTATTCCTGGTCTCACCTGTGAAGCAAAGTAGGACAAGGGAGAAAGACATGGAATTGATAGGGAACCGTAGCCAAGTGGCTAAGGCATGAGTCTGCAATACTTCTATTCGTCGGTTGGAATCCGACCGGTTCCTACAGCGCCGCGCCATTCCACCCATCATTTTTTTACTTAGTGGATAGAACGGGGGCCGGAGCTTGCTCCTTCGTACTAGTGTAGTGGCTTAGCTGCCTGAGTTTCCCATCCTTACCATATTCCTATTCCTTAGCACAAGCACTCAGTCAGTCTACTACCTGTAGGTCGAGTTCAATTACATCGAACCTTATGTTACCTACTTTGACTCATATCTTAGGTATACCTCAATACAAGACAAGCACAGGAAAGGATATTCAATCAAAACCGGGCTATCGCCCTATTCTCTCTCAATTGCCTATCCTTTATAGACGAGGGGTTCGCGATTAGCAAGATCGGCTTCTATATCACTTATCAGGGCTCTGTAGACTTAACTGTACTTTCTCCGGCTAGGAAGCCTTTGGTGTCCATGGATATGGATGTAATTTTACCGATTAAAGCGATTAAAAGCCTGAAAGATGCGCTGTCCTAAGCCTTAAGTTAAGGGAAGGGACATTTCATTTCAATCAACCTATTAGTAAAATGTGAGAATGAGCGGACAGGCCGATCGGATAAGATTCTTTTCCTTTACGGAGGGAGCTTACGGACGGGCCAAGCTCTTTATGACTTCTTTGACGCAGATTGAAAGTCTAGTTTGACAGTCTTCGACAGATCTTTTTTTTTCGGGGTCTTCCCTACCCCCTATAAGGTAAGGCAAGTAAACTCGTCCTTGGGAAGTCTAGCTTTGTCCTTCTGAGTCTCGTCCTTTATAGAACTTCCTAACATTCTTTCGTTCGTTATATAGCGATAATCGCCCTTATGAGGCACTTTCACTAGGTTCTCATTTCCGAAAGAAGAAGAGCATGTTTAGGAGCAGCCCCTGAGTGAAGAGCAAGCAAACTCCGCCCCTATCTGCCGGCTATAGGTCACGAACTATAAGACCAAGGAAAGCAACCTCTCGTTAAACCGCTTTAATGTTGCCTTTTTGGATATCCAAGAGAAGATAAGGCTGGCTTGGGGCTAACCCTTCCTGACAAGGAATTTCATGACGGGCTGACCTTTTCCTAGCCTTTACCAAACGATTAGCGAAATTAAATCGAGGAATCAAGGACGATTCGATGACTCTCTCCAATAGATCTCGATTTGCGGACGATGTCGTTAAAGAGTCGACACCGCTTTGCACAAGAATCGGTTCTTTGTATGGATGGACAGAAGGGCTCAGCCAGACCCGGTTCAATTCGTTTTTTGCGGGAATACCAGGTTCAAGTTCAAGGGAAGATAAAAGAAAGCGTAACTCTTTGCTTGTTGTCCTCTGACTCTTTTAGCCTGCCTTGTGGAGGTCTCTCGGGTGTCTACGGCGGATCCGATCAGTCTCGTGCGAAAAGAAGTCTTTTCCGATCTTCCACTAAGAAAGGTATCGTCACGACAACTAAATTTGCCCGGTAAACTAGTCGGGGCTCCCCATGGTTTAGTAAGAGGGAGGGGATAATGTCTATTCATCCGGGGGTTCATTTCATTCATTATGAACTAAAAAAAAAAGTGTAAGGCTGATTAGTGAGGTCTTAAAAACTTCATACAATGAATGATCAGCCATTCCATTTGTGCTTTCAGCAAGTAGGCGACGCGAATCTATGGTTTCTATGTTTCAATCGGGTACCAATTGCTTGGATGCGTTTGAAAGCCTCGAGATTCCTTTCAGAAAAAAATTCTTTCTAGGTTTGTCTTGTGTCTCCGTAACAAATGGTCCATTTATTGATGGGCGAACGACGGGGATTGAACCCGCGCGTGGTGGATTCACAATCCACTGCCTTGATCCACTTGGCTACATCCGCCCCTACCCCCAGGTTTGAGTCTCTATCTACGATCAGATTCTTTATGAACCCCCTATGACCGCTATCAAAGAGAAGCTTTTTCCTAGACTATCACTATAGTAGTAGCAAGTCTATTTCTTGTTTTTTGGAATTAGGGGAAGCAAAGCTTCAAACAAAGAGGTTGGGCTGTTCACTTCATTGATTTGACTTCACTTTACTTAAGATTAAAGATAGGGGCCGGGCGGGCAGTGAAGGCTCGTTTAGTAGAAAGCAAGCTCCGCTTTTTGAAGCGAGCCCCTAGAAAGCCTTTGCACGCTAGCCTCTTGTAGTTGAGGGTTCCAAACCTGCGCACCCCTCAACTACAAGCTAGCTTTGAAGCCCCTACTTTATGGATGATGGATTGTTGGGATATTAGAAGAAGCCCCTTTCTACAAACCTTTCTAGAATATATAGAAGGGAAGCTCGAAGAGCTTTCTTCGCATGCTTGAGCTTTCCCCTTTCTATTAGTAAGGTTGTCAAAAGGTAGGTTTCTTACTAAGTGCTTGTGCTAAGGAGCTTCTTTCTCAAAGTCAAGTTTATCGCTTCTTGCTTTAGAAAGATTGCAGGGGCGCGCGCCCTTCCTTCAGCCGGCTCCGCCCTATCTATTCATCTCTTTATTTTCTCAAATGGATCTTTAGGGATCTCTCTTGTTCATAGATCTTGAAACCAGATCAAGATCCATTTCTCAATATATCTTTCTATCTATCGATAGATAGAAAGATATAGATCTCTATCTGGATCTATCTCCATATCTAAGAAAGAACACTTAAAGGGCGTAACCAACGGAAGGTTCTCACCCTGTCCCCGACATTGTTCTCCGACGATGCCCCCTGGGCGAAAGGGGCCACCATTCTCTTTCTTTCGTTCCGATCAGGACAAGTGGGTTGGTTTCGTCCTTCTATCTACGCAATTCTCTGTCTTCGTTCGTGATCATGTTGGGCGAAAGGTAGTTGTAGAGGAGCGGCTGTTAAACGGCGATTCCCCCCTTTCCATTGAAGTAGGGGGGGCCTCCTTCCCCACCATTCCGGCCTATTATTGAGGGGGATTTTACCTATGCTGAAGGTTGCTTGCTTACCAAGCCACCCACTTGAGAAGCTAGTCGCCAGAAAGAAGCGGCGAGGACGCGAAGCTGTCTACGAAGCTTCCCTCCCCCTGTAGTCGAAGTACTCGGCGCTACTTTGATTCAAAAGGTTCCCGACTTTATCCGGTTTCCGCAACCGTAATCATTTGTCATTCCGATTACTTCATCCATCAACCTTTTTTTCAATAGCGGTACGCTCTAAAGTAAAGGATAAGCTTGCATTCTAGAAGCGGTAGCTTCCCGCCTCCTTCATTTCTACTGCCTCCTTCGGTGATAAAAGTTCCCTTCCCTTTTCTAAAATGCCCGATTGGTCTGCCTCAGCAAATGTACAAAGTGGACCGCTGTTTGGCTGACCCTCTTCTTCCCATTTGGGTTGGGTTGACCCAGAAGTCAAGTAAGAAGGAATGGAACCACTGGAGAGTCGTCCGCAGTTCACACTTGGGCAAAGACGACTGAGTTTGGAAGCGGAACACGAACCGATTTCCGCTATTCCGGGTTCTTATTGAGCGTAGCGAAATCAAGGTTTATTAGAAAGTCAGCGAAGTTTCTATGGTGTTCTACCTTTGCGTAGTCTCGGTCCACAGTGGAAGGCTCCGTACCGACGCCTCACTACTACTGAATTGAATGAATGGCTCAGCGATTTCATAACCTGAGCTTTCCTTAACCAGCTGACCTTACTTCGTAACCTTAACGTACTTTCTTTCTTACTATATCATAGGCCTTCGCCACTTCAAACGGGCGCTTCGCCCTTTCTTTTTTTTATTAGAAAAAAACGGGGCCTTACTTATTCTGTTCAGGGAGGATGAAAGACAAAGAAAGGGATCAGGGGGCTTATTGATCGGAGAAAGGGAAGGGACTTATTGGACCTAACTGAGAAGGAGACATAAAGGGATCACCTTACCTTATCTTGAGTGAGAGAGGCAAGTCGCAAGGCAAAAAGCTTAGTCGTTTTCAACTCCGAGAGTGACTTCACTTACGGGATTTCTATTTCATTCAGAGCCTGTTCCGGGCATTGAGGGCAGACGAAGACTAAGAATACTTTCGGATAGCACGTGAGATCAACTACTTAGAATACGCTACCATCTGTCTTCGATTATGCTCGTTCTACTTTGAGGGAGAGATCGCTCCTTTAAGGAGACGGGATTCTACTATTCTATATGAATATGATCCCACCACTTGAAACTGATTCAACACCATTCTTATTCCAAGAGAAAGAAGAGCAAGAACATCGCTTATTCTGCAGCAACCTTCCTTTATGCCTCTGTCGTCTTCGGGCTAAGGCCTGCTGAGACAATAGATAGTCAGGCAGGTGGCCTAGCCCTAAGGTGATTCTCGCTCCGACTTTGATTTTTGATTCGCGTAGTGATAAAATCATTTCCGATTGGCTTTCTTTGTTTGCTTTCCTTTCCCTAAACTTAATCGAATCTTTCTGCCCCATAAGAGAAATTGGCTTTTTCTGGTGAAAACTTAGATGTTGAAGCTATGGGCGGCCGTCGATCGATGAATTGAGAAAGAGACCGGGGATTCCATTTCAATAGAGAAAGCTATCGATGGTCGCATTGGGACGGGAACAAGAGCAATTCTTGGTCCCACCAAACCATGCCATGAACAGTCGACTCAACCAGGGGATATTTCAACTAAGACTCATTCCGTCTATTGCTCTACCTTCCTCCAACAGATTGAATTGCATCGTTTATTCCTATTCCTTCCGGCAAAACTAGCTGCTGACTCAACCTCCCCTCGGGTCTACGCCCTCTTTGTTTTAGCATCGGCGATTGAAAGAGAGTAGGAGCGCATTCTCTCCATCTCAGTGGGAAAGTCTATCGCTCTCAGCAGCAGTTCCTTGGTCATACCCTCGGTGATGACTAGCAGTCCTTCCTGATTGAGTTCTCACCCTCTATGGATAGATCAAGAGTTCCGGCCCGGCTATGATTCCATCAACAAACCCGATTCGGTATAAAAGCTTAGCTTCTATTACAATAATCTATTTTGAAAAGAGCTATCCTAAAGCTTGACAGGTCTCCCCGACTCTGTTTTTCACTCGAAAACCGAAAGCATAAGGATGAGCCTTGGGCCCCCTTTCCCAAGAGCAGAAGGAGCGTTTAGATACTGTACCTGTGCGTGCAGGAGCAAGGACGAAAGGAGAACAAGTCGCAGGAGAAGCGTTGAAGAAGCAGTAGTTTAAGCCATTGATCCTGCAGCTTATCAAAATAAGCACCAGCAGACAGAGGTAGATACAGAGCCATAGGCAAACCTTCATGATCGATAGCCTTTTTTTATGAATACGACCCTCGTGCTCGAGAGGCGGATCCAAAGGCAGTCGCTTACCTAGGAGCATACTTCGGTGTAGCATATATAGCGGCATACCCCTTTGACCTAGGTGGAAAAGATATCTATTGAAACCCACCATAAGTAGTATCTGGGGAGACAGCTGCGGATACAGATTTACCATAAGCAAAAGCGGCTACTGAGGCGAAGGCAAATAAGGTTCCGTTCCGAAAAAGAAATGGAAATAAAAAAAAGGTCTGATCCAATATTTTGCTTTCTTGTTGTCTTGAATTGTTATAGAACGGCTTTCTATTTATATAAGGTATAGTTGGTAGGATGAAGTGGGATGTGAAGCCTTAGTGGATATAGCAAGTGTGCCGGGGATGCGGCTCGGGCGTAGTAGGTCTGGACGCCTAGCATGAAACAGCCTTCTCTGGTAGCGGCACTAGACCTTAGTATAGTATCTCTCTAGCTTCCAGTCTATATCAAATAAAAAAACGTAGTTAGCAGAGGTAAGTCTGTCTGGCGTTCCCTCGCGTAAAGGCGACTTTGGCATCGGCTCTCTGGCCTCAAAACCACACCCGAAGGAAGGCCAGCCCAGAGCCCTTCGAGGCTAGGAAACTCTTCTTATTTTGGCCAGCCATCGGGAAGACCAGCAAAGGCAACTTCCAAGTCAGCGGGTACTAGCCTGACAGCCCGACCTCACTCAGGAATAGACACTTGAAAAAGGCCCTCAATCAAAAGAGTCTCTTTCCCGGAAAACTATCCTCTCGCTCCTCGATCTCGAACTTATATGGTCCATTGTCCTTGAAAATAATTGACAGCGTGTTGTAACCAGCGGTTAAGGCAATCCACTTCTTGCTTTGTGGGACTGGGGGCCATTCCCCCCGTTTGCCTTTTCTGAAGCTCAATCGTGGATGAGTCGTTCTACAAAAGACCCGGCAGATGGAATGCCCTTCGGAAACTTGTCGGATTCCTCCTGAATAAGGGGCTTGATGAGCTTGGCTAAGTCGGATTTGATAGTCCGACTGCGTTCCAAATCAAGCTGAAAAGGATCCTCGGGTTATCGAATATCATAAAAGAGAAGAATGGTTGTTTCGATAATCAGAGTAGCGATTAGTCGTATCAATCGCAATGGAAAGCCCATGAACTACAATAGCCTCAAAAAATTATATTCCATAACCTGACTTTCGAAAGCCTTACCCTTCGACTCGACAGTCTTTCATAGCCTTCCTTATGCTTCTCCTTCATCAGATCCTTCTGTTCTGTAGACTAGGTCTTGAAGAACCTATTATTTTGAGTCTTCGGCCCTTCGCTCTAGTCATTACTGCTTTCTGGTCAGTATCAGCCCCTGGCATCTTTTCTTCTTATGAATCGTCAGTCACACAAAAGCAGGACTCATTTTTTCCACCCCAACCGGCACCGGTCCATTGGCTGTAGGAACTGGATCCGATGAATCTCCTCGCCATCCTGCCAGTCCTAAGGACTCAGACTATAAAGCCGCACTCATCTCTTGAAAGGAATCCCCTCGAAAAACTCGCCTGAAGGTGTTCAACTCGGGCTTGAAAAGCACTTCCTGCCACGTCGGTTAGCTGGAATATGGACTCCACTGTACAAATCTAAAGCCTTAGCCTCTGACCCCTTATATTGATATTGAAAGGCATAGTTTAATATTTTCATAACCTTCCAAACGGCACAGGCACAACCATCACTGGCAACCCGCTCTGTCTCGTATGAAGAATGGGCAACGGGCATTCATGGAACAACTGGGACTGGAAAGGCAGTCAACTCACTCCGCATTACCTCGGGTCATTGGTCACAATCGAGTCAGCTCTACTCACTGGTCTATGGAAACTAGCCCCTCTGTCCCTGACTTCCCCGGACCAACAAGCAAAGGATGAGACTTGACTTTGGACCGCGAAAGAATTTGACTATGAAAGGGCGCGTTAGCAACAAGCAACGGGTGAGCTCGCTGGCGCGAAAGCCGTATAGCGTAAGTGCATTCGTTTTCTTGCTGCAGCCGTTTTCTTGGTGGGTAGTCGAGATGAAGGTCTTAGAGATGGGGCTCGGGGCCGAAATAGGCGGAAAGAGGTGGGTTTAGCACCGCTTTTCCAGTTCGATAGGCAGGAGAGGGGGCTTGGTCCTCGGAGCTAGACAATGGAAAAGAAGGCTTAGACGCGCATCAGAAGCACTCGATTCATAATAAGATTGGATTGCCTGGGAGATGTAGCCAGAGAGCTGTGGATTTGAGTTCTTGCTTGTTGAATAAAAAAGTCTTTACAAATGTAGCTAAGGGGCTCGAAAGCTGCGAAGAAAAGTACTCTTACTAAAGTGAAGCGCGCAAAGAGAACAAAGAAGATGGTGAGAGCGACGTGGGGCGCTCCTCTTTACCCAACATTTGAGAATTCGCAGTATGGTTGAACCCGGGACCTGATCCACAGGCCTTGGAACGACTCTCTCCCTTTTAGCGCCGGCAGGAGATAGATTGATTTAGAGGAAAGAAGGAAGTTTCTCTCCTTAGATTATATATATAGCCCAGATATAGAAATAGAAAAGGACATTCTAGAAAACTCTCCTCTATCTAATTCAATCCGAGTCCTATGTGACTAGGGACGGCCACCGCCCTCTTTCGTGGGAAGACTTTGGACTCAATCTCTATTCACGTAAGAAGAAGGGACGCCATCTTGAATATTGAGGAGGCTCTTACCTAGACCTACTATCAGGCTATGGTGAGATCGAGCAAAGAAGAGCCTATTACAGTAAGATTCAAGTATTCTTTCCCTTTCCCCAGCTGCTGAGAAGGCCATGACGAGACTAATAAGGCCTTGTTCCTCTTCTCTCTTGCCAACTTCAAATGAAAATCGGAGATTCCCTTCCCTCATCCGCTCTCACTGCTCATCCTATCCTACCCTTGGCTGCTATGCCATCCTGATAAGATATCAAAGAGAGAACTGGGAAAGAATCCACAAAAAGGGAGCCCCCCGAGCGTAAGGCTCTCTTATCCCAGCGAGGAAAGACAGGGGGCGAAAGGGATATGAGTATAGAGTGATTCAGATACCTTACCTATGGAGTAAAAGAAGAAAGAGATAAGTAAGCGGGAGTACTATTCTAAACTATAGCTATAGGAAATAAAGTCCCTTTCAGAAGGGGGTCTATCGCCTTAAGGCTCATTGAAGGACAGATGGCCTTCCCTAGCCCCTTTCGCCTGCTATTAGGTTAATCACGCACCTAAGAGAGCTTATTTGGACTCCTCATTCTATCTGGAAAGGACCTATTAGACGTCTAACTTATCCCAATCAGTCTTATCAACTGAAAAGAAGGGAAGTGTGACGCGCTCTCTTAAGCTTGCCTGTCTACCTTCTCAAAGAAGAAGACGCAGAATGAAGCAAGAAATTGAGAATCTCCCCTGTTCCTCGCTCCATTTGTCAAGCCTTCTCTTCTTTCTATCGCATTGAATAAGATCTCTCTGCCCTTCTGTAAGCGACTATCCCATCCCGTTCCTTTCTCTTTATTTTCTTGATTGAAATGTCTCCTTCCTGCCCTTAGAATATCTTACTAGCCTAGGGAAATTATAATGGAGGGAATAGCTTGAAGCTTCTTAAGCTCACCCTATTTTTAATAGAAAAGAAAAAACTAAACAAGCAACGGCTAATTGAGACTCTTATAGATTAGCGCAAAAAAATAGATTATTTAGAAAGAGTTTCTTTGTTGTTGTTTAGTTAAGCCTCCCGGACTATCAAGCAACAAGGAAGAAACCCCGGTAGATTAAAGTATATACTACCGCTACAGACAACAAGCAAGAGCTTTCAATTCGATCAGAGAGTTCTATCTGAGAGTGAGAAAGACTTTATTCCTTATTCAATACCCAACCCTTAAAAAAGGTATATTATGTTTATCCTTGTGAAATGCGCCCTTACTACTTACACTTAACACTAACAAAATCTTCAATTGAAATAAAGCTCCTCAAGGATAAAAACCCTCGGTAACCGGCGCTACGACCCCGCAAGGCACTACTGTAGCACTCATTGGCCCTAGATTTATGTCTCAACTATCAGAGCTTTCATTCCAGATCAGATTCAGATTACGTGTTTGTGTTATATACGCAATTATATGTTGCTGGTTCGGTAAGGCTCCAAGTAGTATTCCCTCTCCCCTCGTACCAACGCTAGTTGCAGTCGCTAACCTCTGGGTCGTAGAGCTGTTTCCGGAATTCTAGGAGGGGTAAATGACCTTTGGTCTTTCTTGTCACGAGCTGGGCTCGAACCAGCGCTTTCCAGATTAAGAATCCGGATTTCCAACCTTCTGATCGTGACTTTTGTTAACCCGGTTCGTCCTTCTCGTCTTACTATAATGGACTACATCCGGGCCGCCTAATAAATGTCTTTTTTTTAAGGTGCCTATAGAAACTGTTGGATATAGGAGACAGCTTGTAGATAATAAGGGCTCATTATGCCCAGCTCGAGGAGGGAGTTGTATATGTTTTCCAGTACTGGAAAATCTTCAACGTCCCCATGCAGGTGGTCGGCTACCTGCTGAATAGTCACCCCCCCGGGCAACGGTACACCTGTGAAACGCAAGAGAGTCTCGAGTTTCGTGGAAATGAGCTCCTTAACGGAATCAAAAGCAAAGTCGGACGTGAATCAGTAACCGTTGTTGGTGTTTGCCGGTGATTGGTCTTTAACGGATGCAACTATTGGTGGTTGTTCTGCTGCAACCGAATCAACAGGATCTACTGTTGCAAGCAGGGTGGCTTTGTGGGAAAAAAGGCTTTGAAAGCGGATGCAATTGAAAGAAAAGAGAGTGACAAAACTGACGGGAATAAGGTTAAGCCAGACCTGACCCGAGGGTGACGGAGATTAGTGTGCTACCTTTTTGGGTAGCAATTAGTTAGAGAACGTGGGCAGCATTGGCTTAGGAAAGGGCGGGTTTCGGTCTGGGTGGTTTACTAAAGGTAAGGGCATTATGTAGCAAAGTGGACTTACCATTGCTATTATAAACTAAAAGAAAAGGGTTGTTCTCCTAACTAAGATTCCTTTCCTAGCCTATTCAATGTGGTCATGTAATATAATTCAATGGGAAGAGGATAGAGTACCGAGTACGAGAGCCAGTTAGTTGCTAACCGGAAGAGAAGGGAATCGCATAATTTCATCCCATTTGGTTTGGTTGCTAGCGAGTGAGGCGCAGATGGGCTTATGACCTCGAAGCTCCAGCTTACTTCGCTTCGGGGTTTAGCTATGAACCGTAACTTCAATCGATCGGTCTCGCCTGCCAGTAAGAAGCTTGACCGGGCAAATGCAGAATCATCATAGGTAAGAAGCACAACACCATGTTCCCTCTTTCCTGTCGCAACTAGTCCCCTTCTTCTGTGAGCTAGGTCCACGGTTGCTACTTCTCTCGTCTCTGGAAAAGGGAAAAAAACGAAACTATATGGTCAGTCACTTCGGGCTACTTTTTGGGGATCGTGATACTCGGGCTTATGAATGGAAGGAAATCCCCTCTCCAAGTGTGTTACTCTTTAGTTAGGGGAAAATCCCGGCCTGGGGCCTTCGCGTCCGCCCTGTATTCTGCTTCAGCACTAGAACGAGCAACCAAACTCCGTTTTTGACTTTCAAAAGAAGTGACGAGATTTCAACCCACCAACTGAACCCTTTGCGGTAGCCGGTGTCGGCTAGCAAGTTTTGGTAACACAGGTATGGCTCCGTCCGAGGATCGGTTATTGCGTAGGTAGTGAGTAGATGAATTGACGGTCCGGCCCTAATTCCAGCGAGGAGCGACTCATTGGAGCTTCGTTCACGTCAGGGTCCGGGGTAGGCGTTTCTTTTCATCGATATTGGGTTGGTGGTCCGTCAGGAAAGCCGGGTGTGGCGATCCGATCAACGAAAATAAATCCTGAAATAACATAGATAACAATATAAATCGTTCAGTAAGTACGCTAATCTTGACAGTTTTTGGAGAAAGCGTCTGTTCACTGGCCCTTTGAATGGAATCTGGAGATGTAGTTGCGTGTAGTTAACTTTTTTCTTCGAGATTGGCTTGGTCTTCAGGCAGTCTCCTATATCAAAGAAAATAGTAAGAGAAAGAAGAAGCAAGGCCCTTAGACTTAAGTATAAGGAAGGGTGAGTACCCCCATAGGGCTCTGTTATATCATTTGAATTACTCAAAAATCTCACTTTTTTGAGTTCATATTATGTCGGAATTCAACTTCGTAGAATTCCTAACCAAAGGAGACATTCTCTTTTATTGGCTTTTCCTGTGTATCCAGGGGCTATTCCTACTATATATCTTTCTAGCCTTGTATATGCATCGTAAAGATCGAAAAGAACTGGAAAGGATTGCATTTGAGAAAGAAGGGGTGGATATCTATTTCAAATATTCTTGGAGGGGCGTAGAACTCAATATACGGCACCGTCATGGAAGCCAGCCCCCTCGTAAGGATCAACCTCATGGGTAAGGATAAGGTGACGAGACTTTCTCAATTCGAGATGTTAGAAGGTGCAAAATCAATGGGTGCCGGAGCTGCTACAATTGCTTCAGCGGGAGCTGCTGTAGGTATTGGAAACGTATTCAGTTCATTAATTCATTCCGTGGCAAGAAATCCATCATTGGCAAAACAGTTATTCGGATATGCAATCCTGGGCTTTGCTCTAACCGAGGCTATTGCCTTGTTCGCATTAATGATGGCCTTTTTGATTCTCTTTGTTTTCTAAGTTTCTCCTTTTGAAAGGTGTAGTCTCTCCTACCTGAAGAGGACGAGGCCCCCGGAAATGGGGGGAAGGGGATAAAGGAGAACCCTCCAATCCCTCATTAGGGAACACCTGTAAGATGAGTCTGCCGCTTTCTTTCATAACAGAGCCGGGAATAACGGCTGGCATAGAAGTCTCTCGCACGCAAGGAGATGCATTTCTGGTACTGGACAAGCTCTTAGGGAATAATCTCTTTCTTATTTATTCCTTTTTTCCCATGACGACTAGGAACGGGCAAATCAAAAATTTCACTTCGAATTTCGGACCTCAACATCCTGCTGCTCATGGTGTTTCACGATCAGTATTGGAAATGAACGGAGAAGTGGTGGAACGTGCGGAACCACATATTGGATCACTCCAGTGCGGCACGAAGCCGCTGACGCCGAGTCGGCTCCTATGCCGCTAGCTATGCCCTGCTTGCTTGGTCCCCCGGCACGGTGGAGGTCCCGTAGCGCGTCATGAGCACCGGGCTAAGGGGCGGTTGAGCAACTCAAGCGAACCGCCCTACCTTACTACAACATAAGGACAGAAGGGAGAAGGTTGTGAAGGTGGCCTCGTTATCCACACCTCCGGTCAGATGAATGGAGGACCGACCCGGGTTTTCATGAGCGTTGGCGGGTCCTGGAGTGCCTGTCAAGGGCGCTAGCGCATACCCCGGGGTGATCATCACCACCTGCACCTCACATCTCGGCACAGCGGAACGTGTAACCCGCCTGCTGTCTCATTCAACTACATTTGTTCCTGTAATCCATAGCCTAACAGAACGCAGCAGCGAGGGACAACCCGCCCATACAGCCAGCGGGGAGGATGGCACTACTGGCAAAGACCGTCCGGCGAAAACGCCGCAGGCGCGAAGCGTGGTAGGCCTGTGCCGGGGGAGCATAGCATAGGTAGGAAAGGGAGCCAGGACGGTGGAAGAGCCAGGGGGGGCCGGGTCATTTGACGGAAATGGAAGGCTTTTCCCCTATTAGAGAAGGCCCTCTGAAGTCAAGGGGAAGTGCATGAATTCTTGGAAAAAGAGGGAGCAAGCCTATAAAAATGAATGAAAGTGAATAGATAGAGTCAACGGTACGACAGACAGCGCTGCCTACACGCGAATTAGCTTCCGAGGTCGAGCAGTCTCAATTTCACTACAGGATTTGCGAATGAATGCTGGGCTGGGCCACCTCGAATGGCGTGAGCCGCATGCGGGGAGACCCGCACGTACGGTTTTTAGGGGGATCTGGTCGAAAGACCGGCCGGCGCCCACCCGACTAGAGGGACTGAGAAATTAATAGAGTACAAAACTTATCTTCAAGCTTTACCTTATTCTGATCGTTTAGAGGGCGATCGCGGAGTCACTGAATGAAGTCCTCCGTTTCTTTCGGAGGTGCGTGCTGACCCGCAGCGAGGCAGAGATGACTAAGTTACATATGGAATATGGCGACGACAACAGCATGTCGTAGAAGGAGATAACAGGTGGAGCCAACGATCCGCTAAGACTAACGTATCTACAACTCCATCCCCGAGCGGCAGTCAAACGGAGGCGTGAATGCAAGATGCCAGCGGAATGATCGGCCGGACAGAGGCTAGGGCTGCTTCCTTCCCACCGCGTCCTTCCTTGTGTGTCGGAGATATAAAGCGAGTGCACCGGAAAAGAACGGGAACTGGGTCGATCTATTCTATGGCGAAGCATCCGAAGCATAACTGCACACTCACACGATCTTTGCCGAGAGATAGGAGCATTCGGTGGAACCGGTGAACTACACTTGCTTCTGGATAGATGTGTGGGACAGAGGGCTCGTGGTACCTGCTGCCCACCCTTCCTCCTCTGCTTTGAGAACCGTGTGAACGGAGAGTGGGCAGAAGGGAAGGAGGTCCTCATACGGAGTCGCACACTTACTTGAGCAGTGCGGAAGACTGGGGAATGGGTTGAGTAAACTCCCCTGGGGCCGGAAAAATAACAGACGAAGCTTTACTTAGATAGGGCTTTTATTGGTCTTTTTTTTTTCTTAGTGATTGGAAGGGAGGGCGCCTGGGTATGTTACAAAAGGGGAAGGCAGGGGTAGTACTTCGAATGGCGAAACGAAGGGCTAAATAGCGCCAGTGATTCTCTGAGCCGGTCTGGATTTTCAACGCCTCGGGAAACTGGTCGAGATAGATTAGATGACAGCACCCTTTTCCTCTCTTCCTTACCGGGAGGGCAATCTTATGGCCTTCACCTCCCGCCCGGCCCGGAAATAGAACCCAGCCCCCCCTTCTGATCCATTCATTTCTGCAAGCAGGGGGGATCCAGAGCTAATCCTCCCGTCTATTGCATAACCTAAAAAAGCTAGAAGCAAAGTACCTAAGGTGCGCTCCGCCCGGTGACTAAGAAATTGGTTTGCGCTTTGAAGTGATGAGGTCGCAAAGAGGGAAGTAGGGCGACGAAAGAAAGGCTTTCCCTCCCTAAAAAAAAAGGCGACCAGCTTTCAATACTAGTTGTTACGTTACGC
>NW_028196876.1:30000-57500 GCF_037176805.1 Vigna unguiculata
AATCAAATCATATCCTTGCCGTTAATTCAATAGATGTCTCGCCTGCCAATCCTGTGCTAACTCTTAGCCATACAGTAAAGACCGGTAATCTCGCATCTGAGAGAAACCTATGCCATTTCACGTCGCAAACAAGCCCTTCTTTCACATAACTAATGGATTCACTGTCCATTTGCCCAAAAAAGAGCCTTTTTGTCCTAACTGCGCATTCTTCCTTCAAAGAGCGCGCTAGTTGCCTTTCTCGGATAATTTTGAAGTTGTCTTCGCCCCTCTAGAAATTACCCTTGAATAAGGTAAAAGAGATAGAACCGCGAAAGAGCTCCTTCGCGCTAACTCCTAACAGCTGCTACTCCGATATCAGAAATATGAAACGCACCTGCCTTTATCCCGCCTACCCTTACTAATGGGCAATCAGAGTTCCTTGCTTTCCTTCCCCATAAATCAGTGGGTTCCACACCAAGATCAAATGAGGGACCACTAGTTGCATTTCTCATATACTAAGGTTGGACCACTGCCGGAGAGAAAAGAAAGGCTGACCCTATCAAAAAAGGATAAGGAATGGGCCCTTAGCACAATAAGAAGTGCGGGGGATGGCGATCCAATTCCTACCCTGGCTTAGACGGAAGAGAGATCCTTTCAAGCCCTCCTCACTCAACAAAGGGAATGATTCTAATCCTGCGGGGGTTAGTAAAAGACTAGGCCAATGGTCCCACACCTCAAGGAAGAGAGATGGAATGGAAAAGAATGTCGACAGAAAGGAAGGTCTCATTCCAGTTTGATTTCCATGCCTGCAGGAAAGATAGAAGATCGGGAATGCCGAAATTGAATAATATCTGTTTGTTTGTGATTCAAAGCAAAGTGCTTGAACTGCACTTTTTCCTTCAATAGGTAAGGGCGCTAACGCGCCCCTTGATCAAAGACCGGTTACACCGAATCAATCATGAAGTTCTACCCTTGGTACCGAGCGAGGATTGGGGGATCACTTTCATCCGCATCTCTTTCTTTTGTTTTATTCTCTTATGCCGGGTCTGGGGAAATGAATTTCGAACTGAAAGTATGAATATACAATTTACCACGAGCGAGAACTAGAAACATAATAAGATAAGCAAGCGAAAGGCTAGAATGATTTAAATAACGTACAAACGCGAAGAAAACCTCCTGCAGTACCGGCCGTGTCCTTGGCTCTCACTCCCATGAATCAGATAGTGCCATACGTCCCACCACAACCGTCCGATCCTCTGATGGAGAAGATCAGTCGCCTTGAACGGGCAGTTAATAAGTTGAGTAGGGACAAGTATGATGTTGCAGATCTTGAGAATCTCTCCCTATACCCCAAAGTCAGGCTTCCGTACGGTTTTCAGTGGCCAAAGATAGAAAAGTTATGGATAAAGCGGGTTTCGTCTCATTTTCCGGAAAGCCAGTCATACTATTCCACTTTAGCTAAGCTAATGATGAAACAGGATCTGGATTTGTCTGCAGATGATGATGTCCACTCCTGGCTCGATGCGCTTAACGAAAGGGAACTCTCTAGATTCAGAATGGATTGACTTCGTAATTAAGCAGCATCCTTTAAGTAGGGGTGCGCCGGACCGCCGACGAATGAAGAATAGGTAGCCCCACACCCCAGGCAGAGTTAGTGAGCCGTGTAATAGGCGACCATTTCGCGCGGTTCGGGGGGCACTTGAGTCAGCCGCCGGCGCCCGACTGCGTCTTGACCCCTATCCAATTTTTGGGCCAATTCCCCCTTCGTACTACCAAAAAATGAGATTCTTGCCGAATCCGAGTTTGCTGCTCCAACCATTACCAAACTAATACCTATTCTGTTTAGTACTTCAGGTGCTTCTGTTGCGTATAATGTAAATCCCGTAGCGGATCAATTCCAACGAGCCTTTCAAACAAGTACTTTTTGTAATCGACTCTATAGCTTCTTCAATAAACGCTGGTTCTTCGATCAAGTTTTGAATGACTTTCTAGTCAGATCGTTCCTGCGTTTCGGATATGAAGTCTCATTCGAAGCTTTAGACAAAGGTGCTATTGAGATATTGGGCCCTTATGGTATATCGTACACATTCCGACGATTGGCCGAGCGGATAAGTCAACTTCAAAGTGGATTTGTTGTGCGAAGAGTGCGTTATGACCCGTGGCCGCCTGCCTGGTCTGGTGGGGTCCTCCGTTGTGGGTAAACGGGAAACCCGACTCTACGAACCCGAGGAAAGGCTGCACAGCAGTAGTAGGGGCGTTAAGACCGGAGCTTTTTGTAGTGCTAGCAGGAATGCAAGTGAATGAATCCCATCCCCTAGCGAGTGAAGTGCTTACGCCCCTTTCTCTAAGAGAAAGAAAGGGGCGCGCTAGCGTTTCAATAATAATAGAAAGGTTAGGGGGCTGAGAAAAGCTTGCTGTCTACTTCTCGAGCCTTCACTGCCCCGTTCTGTAACTTCCCTTCTTTAGTCCGTCCACGAGGCTGTCAAAATATATATAGGGGCGGCTATCTAGCGGGAGTCGTTTCGGTTGTATGCCACGATGGTCCCTATGGACAAGGGGAATCATCGCTTTTGGGCGCAGGCAGCCCTCTACCATCCATCCCATTGCATTCCATCGTCTCGTATTGTACTGTACCGTACCAAACCAGATACATCTATTGAGTGAGAGAAAGGTAGCTTCTCTATAGATATATTATAAATATCTTCATTTTTGATATGGATAGGGATCCCCAGATTCCCGTCACTACGGATTGATTGTCTCTACCTAACTACATGGTAGTGGTCTAGGGAGCGCAATTGCTAGAGCACGGGAGAATGAAGAGTAATGATTTCAGCAAGAGCAGCCGGACGGACTACTATAGTGAGTCCAGTGACTACTAGAGTAGAGTGGAGTAAAAAGGTATGGTATAGCAGCCTTTCCGAGCGAGCCTCTGGGATCTCCTGTAAACCCCCATGATGTGGTAAAGGGAGGATATTAGGGGAAGCAGTGAGTGGAGATTCCCCTGCAGAGAGCCGGATGAGGGGAGACCTTCACGTCCGGTTCGGAGGGCGGGGATATCCCGACCCTACTATCATTATGCCTTTGCAATGTTACTTGGTTCAACTCTATTTGTGACCTTTTCTCGTATGTGGGACTCTCTATCTTCTTGGGTAGATAATCGATCGTCTTTCATTTTGATAGTTAGTAGTTTTTTTAATAATAAGTCAATAATAATAAATAAAAATCGAACTGGAGGAGCGAAAAGCCAGGATGGCTTGGTAAGCAAGCAACCTGTTATGTAGGCGCCACCCTCCATTTCTTTCTCTTCTTTCTTTTTGAATGACAGTTCATCAAAACAATTGCTAGATCGAGCACGCGACGCGCATAGTCTTTCAAGAGCGGGTTGTCTCCTCTTCAACATTTCTACTACTTCCTTGGTGACTCTCAAATAAGCACACCCACACGTACTGCTTACCGGAAAGGATGTACTGCCTCTGGCTCGCATTCCGTCCCAGTTCCTTACCTCCTTTGGGTGGGGATAATAAGTGACTTGCTCTAATGCACCTTTTACCTAGCCCTGTCATTCTTCATTTCATATTCTTTCGTTTCCATGAAAAGAAAGAGTTTTCTTTTTTAAGTCCATCCAAAAGATTTGCCACCACTACTTCCGGAGTGGACCGCTTTCGAACAAGATGGAACGGTCTTTCTTCAAAGGCCGGCTTATTACGCCGCTAACTTACCTAACGTATAAAGATCGCTTTCAATGCGGTGACCGATAGCGAAGTAGTACCAATTGCCGTGTGCTCTAAAGCTAGTCAGGAGCTTTTACTCTTTCAAACGAGTCGAGTCAAAAGTTGATACCCTTGAGTTCTCTATTGGCTCTCCCAGAAAGAAAGTAGAGTGATATGTGCAGGTTGAATCCGAGATGCGCATAGAACGGGACCAAGTGGTTTAGGAAGCCGGACCGGAAGACCTATAGCCGAGGATACTCTCTAAGTGAAAGACTCCACTTTTTTATATCTCAATCTCAACTGGCTCCTCATATAGAATGATTTGAACCCACCCCTCTAATATAAAGGGACGCGTGCCTAAAGACCGTCCATCTTCAGATTGAGCCCTATTTTTTCCTATTACTTTCTTTCTGATTTTAGACTCCCTTCGCGGATCTCCCCTCTTATCCAATCAACCAACTGTCCCAGGCCGGGAAATAGCGTTCCCGGAAGAAGCTTTCGCCGCCCCTAGCTCGACTGTCTTCTTTTGAAGACCAACGAGACTACTTTGTGAGGAAGGAATTTTGTACAAACTCAGACTTTGAATGGATCGCATTTCATCCTAACTCTCAGAAGACCAAGCATGAATAGACGTAGGCAGGGCATAAGAATCTCTCCTAAGCACCCTAGGTAAAGATGAATAACCTTTGCATAGAGCCGCACTCGAAAGAAAGATTAGTAACCTTCCCAATCCTCTACCGGTTTTTAATGTCAGTAAAGTAATCCAGTATAAGAAGCCCACATACACGCTCTCCTCCTCCACCCCATACCTGATAGGGTGGCCTCACCTTATTTAGAAGGCTACAGAAAAAGGTGAAGCCCACCTTTCACACCTCCGGCAAACTACCCAAGACCTGACGAGAGATCTCTCTCCCTCTTTTTTTGGGCATAGGCCACCGCTTTGTTTTACGCGGATTCTTTCCATTGCCCTATGGTAAAGGTGCATTCCCTCTTCCGTTAGTTGTTTCAATTTTTAATGTAAGTGAAAGCGTGGTTACGGGTTTCCTTTTCTATCCCCATCGAATCGTACATCTCTTTTTTGAGACTCGGGGACAGGGACTCAGAGGGATAAAATGTGTGACTTGCCAATGTAAAAGCTGTTTCTTCTTTGTTTTCGAATCCAGACTAAGGTCCGATCGAGGTTATCTTCTTCCTTGTCTAGGATAATTTCCCTAGCCCCTTTAGTGAGGTACCTTAACCTTGCATTAGATTAGCTTTCGAAGTGTTGTAAGGTGCATTTGCTTTAGCTTGAGTGCTTCCATGCTTGCTTCCCGTCTATTCCCTCTTAGTCCGTCTAGTAGATCGAGTTCATGTGCTTTATGGTATATCTTCATCCCCCGATGGTCGTATTGTGGTAAGGTTTCATTTTATTCTTTATTTGAAAAAACTTCCCTTTCCCTCTATCCCGCCAGCCAGCCTACTTTACTTATTCCGCCCATTACTACCGTACTGTACTATCCCGTCTTCCGTAAAAGCGAAGGCTTCAGGTCTATCCCCATTGCAAACTTTCTTTGTTGTGGAAGGGGCTATTGCCTTTTTTTTTACTAGTTTTTCTAATCTCTTAGTCCGGCTATTACGTATATACCGTAGTCCCTATGTCTCATGCTGGCCCTTTCGTCCTAGCCCTTTTTCCATTCCGTAAGCATTCCAATCCAAACCCTACCCTTGTAGGAAGGCTTACTGCTTTTTGGTTGTTGCAAGGGTCGATGTAATTGAGGGTTGTCTGCTACTAGCCTGTGTAATAGTAAGTACTAGCCCCCAGGGGCTTATCTTCTTATAGCATCCCCCGTAGCGGAGAGGGGACCATTTCCTTTGCTTTGAATCAATCCTATCATTCATCAGTAGGGGCCTAATGCCAGTCTTCGAGGCAGGCGAATCGGACTAAAAGGAATAGGTTTCCTATCCCCTAGGTGGCAGAGCAGCCTTTAGAGTTTAGAGTAGAGCTCACTTCCCCACTTGGTTCCTAATCTGTGGATTACTAAAAGACTCCCGATACCGGACATTACGCAACTGATTGGACCCCTTTGGCTTGGCTATTCTGGGCCTTCTTCTATTCGTACCTGCTTCCGTTTCTGCCCCCGCCATGAAAGCTTTCTGGTCCAGGCCTCAGGCACAGACCTGAAACTTGACTGATACGCAAAACTAAATGAAGCACAAAAGTAACATCCATATAATATATATATGGGAATAACCCCTGTTCGTAAACCCTGTTGTCTTAGTCTTCCTTAAACGAGTGAAACGCTCTAAAGAGTAGCCTACGGGAGATAGCTATCTCTTTTCTATCTTCTTAATAACAAGCACATAAGCAGGAAAGCTAGCCACCCCGATTCCTTCTTACTTAACTTTCGGCAGTGTCCATACGTTCCGGCGTGGTGCAAGAGAAAGAAAGTATTGTTTAAATAAAAGTCTTCCCTTTCATGAGATCAGTAGTTGGTGGAATTCTTAAAAGTCTTTCCGCTGTTTTGGGAGAGCACAAAAGCTGATTGATTAGGAAAGAGCTGCTAAGAGGGATGACTCGCCCTTAGCCCTTGTCTAAAAAAAACCTAGCAAACAGACCGTTGTAAACCAGGTGAACTAGAGCGAACAGGAGAAGCAAGCAAATAGCATTTGGCCTCTTAACCAATCCACCTCTAGCAGTTAAAGGCTGGTATTCCGATCTTTGATCCGCCGATTCAGGAGCGATTGAAGCGAATACAATAATAGAATGCAAGGAAGGGTTCCCCCAGGAAAGGCAGGCATCTCGACTGCTTCCAAAATCAGGTCATCGACCAGTAATGCGACTTGTAGAAGACTCCCTACCTATACCTAGCGGAGTTGGTTGGCACTAATAAGGAGAGCAGAAAGCAGCTACCGGCCATCAGGAGATCCACGACTTTCAGATCCGCATGCAAGGGAAGATCCGCTTATTCTTTGAGATGACAAAGCTCCCCACTAGACGCAAATTGCCGAATCAACACCAGGCAGTATAGGAGTGCTTTCTTTGATCGGCGTTCCCCAGACCAGAACTGAAAGGACATACCAGCCCCCGATTATCGGGCATTCCTTCATGTCGGGAGGAGGTACCGGTTGGAGGAGAAGATAAGGACAGCTTTCTTCCATTCCACTCTTGCTCCAATCCCAATAGTCTGAGATTGAAGATGATGTCAACAGTTAGCCAAGAAGGTTTATGGCAAACTGGAAGGAGTTTTGAGAGATAAATGATCTACCTTAGGTAATGCTTTGCTTTCAGTGGGAACCGGTGGAGATTGAGGTGAAGGTCTTGTAGTCTCCGGATTGGTTGGAGTAGAGCTAGTAGATCGGACACCTTCGCCAACTTTAGAAGAATGCTCATCTGAAATGAGAGTCGTTGCAGCGGAGCGATTTGAGCATCATTGCTCGGTGTCACGGATTCCCCATGGTTGGCTTCCGGCTCTGCAATCAGAGGTCCTTCTATCCCATCCCGGTTAGGATTCATTTCCTCGGGTTGATGCTCTATTTCTTCTTGGTGCTCAGCCCTTGGAACTTGAACAAAAATTTGTTCAGTTGTTGGAATTGGATCTGCTTCCTCGATTGGTCCCATCTGGCTTTCCTCCAAACAAAGGTGGTTGGGGTGCTGCAAGATTCGGTCAAACTTCTGTCCCTGATGTATTAGGTGCCTGTGTTAAAGTAGAAAGGTTTAAGACAGCAGTCAGAAAAGGAAAATGGAAGAAAGTAGGTAGTACCTCTCTGTTCTCTGCTGAGGAAGGCTTTTTTCAAGGTTATTCAAATGGTGAAATAACGACTATTCCTCCGGCTGGACGATAAATGCTTGCTTCAAGATCGAACAACGAATCTCATAACCAGGTTCCGAAGGTAGAACAACTTCTTCTATTGAATGGGCATCGGGTTCTTGGGCTAAAGCCCTAACAGCCTATTGATCGGGAAAGGGGAAGTTCCAATGAAAGCTTTTCAAAGGTTATACATTAGCGATTGATTTGGAGGATAGAGAATGGAGTTGGAAGGCTGTTCAGTCTTGAATCTCCCCTCCCTCACTGATTGACTCCTCCGGGAAATGTCGAATAGTAGGGACAGCGGAAGGGTGAGATTCTTTCTTCAGCGGCGGATGGAGAGGCAATTCTAACGCAACTGTTAATGGCCGAGCCTCCTATTCTTCTTGCTGCCTTACTTGCGATACTTTAGACTTTCTACAGCAAGAAAAGTGCTTGCATATAGTGGAAGGGCTTTTGCACATGAAGAAGAAAAGGAAGAAGAAGTGAGTAAGATGTGGCATTATACTGTTTTCAAATAGAATCCCTAAAGAAAGCAATTCCTGTAAAGCTATCGTCATTACCATCGTTGCTATTTGAGCTGTTAGCGCAATTGAAGGAGAAGATGCTCTTACTTTTGTTTTCAGGGAGCTAGGGAGTCTTTGGTACTTCCAACCAATGAGAGTCATTTCACCTATCACCTATTTTAGGAATAATACCCCAACACCTCTATCGATTGACTATCTTGATGCGGAGGGGCCGCTTCTTCATGAACCAAAAGTTCTAGTTTTCCTAAACCAACAGATCCTCTTTCTCACAGCATTTTCGGAGCAGGCTCAGTGCTTTCTTTAGCCTTGGGATAAATCGATTCGGTAGTGAGAATCGATTGAGACTTAATCATACCTGAGCCTTCTCTGACCTTCTTTGTCTGGGCAGTTAGCTATAAAAAGCAAGAAATGAGAGCTAGAACTAATGCCACGCCACGGTCTATGTCTTTTGACAAAACTTTTTTAGAGGGAACTCTAGGATGATCATCTGGTAGGTCGTCAAGGGTCTCAATAGGAATTTTTAAATCCGGTCTGTCTGTCAATCAAGAAAGAAAGCTCTAGTTCAATTCAAATAGGTCAAGCGAAGGAGGACATAGAATAAGCTTACTATTGAAAGTGCCTTCCATTCAAGTAATGCGTCGGGCTTAAGAAAAGCAGGTTTCGGAGCTTAGATCCGGGTACACACCTGGAACAGGCCTAGGAAAGATAGACAACGGAATCATCAAACCTATTCGTCATAAAGATCTAGAAAGCAGGGAAAGGGGGCTTCTCCTCACAAGAATACACGGAATAGATAGACGCTAAACGATTCCAATCTTAAGGATCAGTTTCAAGCATAGACGCCTTCTCCACCCACAATTGGACTCAACAATCTCTTTTATCATAAGAAAGGGAACGGGGGACTTAGGGTTTCAGCGTGCAAAATCCAATCCCTTCTCCCGTAGAGTACCTGTATCCTGTCTTTCTGGCATATCTCTCTTCTTGTGCCTAGACATCTGATAATGGATGCCCATTCCCGGGATTGCTGCCATGATATGGAATAGAATAGCGGACTTTCTTTCTGAGGTGTGGTCTATCCGAATAGCTAGAAGCAGAGCGGTGGGTTTCCAAGAACCGGAGATGGTCTTATCTATATACGGAACAGCACGAACAATCCTTGACCTTTCGATTGAGGGTCTTAAGCAGTGGGCTTTCCATAAGGTAGGAGGTTATTGAAAAAGGGGAAGCCCAAAAACAAAAAGAGCTTATTAGCTTTCTATTAACAATCTCCTCTTTCCTCGTGCATACAAAAATCTCGCTTCTCTTACCCCCCTCCCATCACCCCGGCATCGGATTCTCACACTCGGAGCGGCTCCCTGTGCCAACCTCGGTGAATGTCGTAGTTTCGCTTTAAAAATAAAAAAGAACTTGAAGATTGGGAGCAACCTTCCTTCGTGGCTGTTGGACATCTTCCGATTCGTAAGACAAAACTTTAATATCATCTCTATAGTTCCGCTTCTTGCTCTAAAGAAAGGGTAGCGGAAAGGAATAAGTGGGATAAAGGGTCAACCAGATAGCACAATGATCCATTTCCATTCTTCCCTTCGCTGTCTTCCTTGTCTGATCGCAGTAGCTTTAGCAAGGACTATCGGATCTGACGGAAGAACCGCGAGTATGATAACAGGTCAGAATCTGGTCCTTGTAGGAAAACCTCTTTTATGTATGTTTGAACCGTTTTTGTTATGATGGTTTAGAAATACGGTGTCTTTCTTGTGTTTCTCTCCCTTCTATTTTGCATCTCCTTCTTTTTTTATTTACTGCGCATCTATCTACTTAATCGCTTGGGTATTCATTCTTTTTGGAGATCTTGTTTTCCCCTTTCTAATTGTGGGTGTATCGGGGACTTCCGGGGAATCAAGCTCATAAAAACCTTGCCCTCGGTGGGACATTGACTTAAATCGTCCTCCAGCGGCTGAGCCGGAGCCTGCCTCCTCCACATCGGACCACCCGAAGGAGGTAGTGGATCAAGCTCTCTCGGAAGCGGAGGATAGGATTCTGTATCGATTACGCCCATTCCCTCAAGCAAATGCGGACAAGCTGCTTATGGAGGAAGCGCGAGCGATCGCTCAACTAAAAGAAAGGGCAGATTGTCGATCGAATGGCGCAATTGGATTCCGCCGCGGACTTTTGGCGAGAAAAAAATGCAATTCATTATTGGGGAGTCAATCCTTACGAATAGGCAAACTGAGTATCCTTCCCATAAACTGTCTCAGATGCTTGAGGAATTGTGTCGCGCGGATGCCCACACATCCTCTATCTACTTTTAAAAAAAGATTTCTACTATATATATAAAAAACAACTATTTGAAATTGGAGTCCTTCAGCTTCCTATATTCCCACCAATGTGATCCCCATTACTGATGGACAAATCTGTCACTTTTTTCTTCTTCGTATTCCGACAGAAGAAGGTGTAGTCTCCCTCTCTTCTCATACAAGAAGAAAGGGAAGAGGCCTCTTAGGACCTAGCGCTGGGGGGGGGAGGGGAATGATGGAGGACCAGTCCCAGTCAAAGATTTTAGATTTAGACAAACTTATTTTTTTCGTAAAAGTCGAAATGAAATTAATTAGGGCAATTACATTATATTTGGTATTTTGCTTTTGTTTTTGATTAGGGAATGCTGAAAATTTCACTCGCTCAAGCTAAATGAGTTCTTTTGCGAAGGATTCAATTGCCTGCTTTATTGTACCGGTAAGCTCTGCCTATCCATGCAATAGCTTCCGAGCAAGTTATGTGGTTCTACACAAAATGGCTACTAAAGTGAAGCAGCTACTAGAAAGAAACACTCGCTATGTGTGATTCGATGTTAAGGCCCCTACAGCAAGTTCATTTTTCCTAACCAAAGAAGAGATATAGATTACGTTCATCTCATAAAGATGTTCCTTTTTTTTCACTCCTAAATGAAAGCGAAACTCAATTCTAAGAGAACTCCTAGCGCAAAAGACTAGTCGCTGCGATGCCTGAATGCCTTTGAGCTCTTGTTCGAGTGAGCGGGTAAGCAAGCAGGTACGCCCGAGTTATGTAAGAGAACTACTAATAAGTCTTCTCATCTCTAAGCCAGCTAATTTCTCACAAGCTACGCACCTTTGTGTACTTACAGCCAAGTACAGTTGCTGTTGTTGAGTTAAACAAACGGTAGTAAGATAATAGGCGGATGGAGGGCCTATTCTGGACCAATTAGAAACCAAAATCCCGATGCGCTGACATTGTTATGAATGAGTTTATGTCTTAAGAGAGCTAGTAGTTATGAGTTCGTAGCTAAAGTCAAACTGGAGCTAGGAACGTAGCTGTGAACGGAGCTACCGGGTCAACGAGTGAGCTTATTAAAGCGCGAATCCTAGAGGAGGATCAAGGGGGTCAGATCCCCGGGTGGGACAAATATGGTCTTTGTCTTTGCAAGGTAAAGCGGTAAACTATGGATTTAAACTAAGGTAACGTGCCCTAAGATAAGGCACAGTCAAAGCAGGGACTTAGAGACTAGCATCCGATTGTGGGCATCTTTCGATTGAGTAGGTCAGGAAAGAGACAACAGGCGATTATCCCTTTTTTTCTTCCAACAGCGGAAACGCCGCAATTCCGGAGTAGTCGTAGTTAGCCTAAGGACCGGAATAAGAGGTTTCGTGGGGCTACCTACTTTTTTTTTGCTAGGAACGACTTGCCTAGTTGGAACTCTTCTCCGCCGACTCCTGAGGCTAGAATGGCGTACTACAGATCCGTGCGTTCTTGCCCGCTTGGTACTTGGATCCCTAATCTAGAAGATCCCGAGCCTGTAATCTCCTTCTTCTACCAAGAGAATGCCTTTCTTTTGGTAGCTACCGATTACTTCACCAAATGGGTCGAAGCTGAGCCATCTAAGGTCTGTCTTCCCTACCAGATCAGGTTTTCCCAGACGCGAGTCGAGTCATTCATCTTCTTCATCAGGCTTCCTTCTCGCAGTCGAAGCGGTAGCGGTACTGGAACGAGTTCCCTATTCGATATGGTTTCATTCCACCAGTCCCCTAACATAGATAGCACTGGGTCAAAGGGCTTCACTTCGGAACCTTTTCTTGCTTTCCTTCCGTGGGCATGAAATGAACCCTGAGGTTACTCTGTCCCTGGCATCCCTTTCTGCCCCCCAACTTTATTCACTTCGCGGTAAACGGAGACTTTCCAATAGCCAGCAGGTCAAAGCCTTTTTTGGGGTGGGGTCCAAGGGTGCCGCCCCCTACTACCCAATTCCTGTCTTCGGAACTACGGGGATAGGTGACTTTCTGCGATGGCCCTCCACCTCGTTGGGAAAAGTGAAAGGAAATAACAAGCCCTAAACTAAAAACCAACTAGCAGCTTATCAACCACCGAAGACAGACTCATGTTGGCGATGCCATGGTCAAGTAAGAGAACGACCCATTCATCCAAAGTAGTCTTTTAGTATAGAACAGAGGCATTCTGAGCCGACTACATGCGCATCTAGTGCAGTGGCTTGGAAGCAAGCTACCTTGACCATCTTCCGAACTTATCCAGAATTGACTGATCAAACGCAGTAGGGGCGGACTGCTCTACATTCAGCCACGCCACAGTGACCCCCGAAGCGATCTTCTGATAGTTGCGGGACGAAATCCGGCAGCCAATTGCTGGCTCTGAATAACCAGCCCGGTAATAAGTTCAATTCTTCCATAACATAACGGGGCGGGGTTGCGCGCGAGCCGAGTGACGGAGGTGCACAAGAGTACTTCGCGCCACAACCATCTCTTTTTTATAAGTTCTACGGACCGATGCCTGCTGCTTCATCCGGGAGAAAAGAATCATAGATATGCCGGTCATTAGAAGGAAGAACCGCCATAAAAAGATTCCTCGTGTATCATCTGTAGCAAAACTATGAACGGAAGCTAGCAATCCGGACCGTATTGAAAAGGTTCCTGAGACACAGCATGGAAGAGTCACAATATTCAGAAACGAGATCCAAGAATGAAGAAGGGGTATAATTACGGAATGAATACGAGCTGTGGCTAATACCCAAGGCATAAAAGAAGCATTTTCTACGGGATCCCGAAACCACCAGCCACCCCGACCTAATTCATGATGAGCCCACCAACTTCCTGGCATGATGCCCACGGTTAAAAACCACCGACATGTCAAGATCCAAATTCGAATCTGTTCCTGGTCCTGGTCAGATACCACTGTGTTCGCGCCGGCGCTCCAACAAAGAGGCGAAGTAGTGGTATCTTTCTGTTCATTACGAACGACACGCTTCGCCTGCTCCCCCCCCGTGTCCACTAGCGCTCCTGTCCAGAGCGAAGAGAAGGCGAAAAAGCGCCGCCAAAGCAGCATGAGCAGGCTTCTATTGCTACGCAACAAGAGAGCTGGATAGCATTTTGCGACCACATGTTTGAATTTTTTGGTAAAAAGCTCGCTTGTTATACGGGATCCGACGCATCCAGCAGAGCGAAGCAGCGTTCCCTTCTTTTCGGCGGCATCCTTCCGCATTGGCGGCGAGTGGAGTGCCACAATCCCATTCATCATTTTTGATCTACATAATCCAAATCCCATAGCACTGGCGACGTCTCCGGCATAAATGCAAGGAGGATGTATAGCTGATATAGGATCTTGTGGAACAGGATTTGATTCTGCAAGCGGTTCGGTACGAACGAAGAAATTTCGAACAAAAGGATCGGAACTCGCTGATAGGAAAGGAGAGAAAAACAAAGCAATGCCAAGAGCTCCGTCAATCCGCTGTTCATCGATAGACGAAGCTCTCTCTTTATCATCTCGTGCCAGATGCAACAAAGGATGAGTCCTTCTTTTTCCTTCTCGCGAACCACGGGAGCGCCTAGCACCCAGAGGAGCTAAGCTAATTTTCCTTTCAGGGTAAAGCGGCGCATAAAAAAGGGCTGGCCCGTCAAACGTCCGGTTCCTTCGCGAACGAAGTTCAGAATCAACAAGGGTTCGTAGAACGAAGGGAGTGTACAACTGGGGCGCAGCCCCACTTTTTTGTTCGTAACGAGGGAGAGATAGAATGGAGTTCTTCACGAAGTTCGAGACAAAGTAATACAAAACTTCTCTATGGCCTCCTCGTTTTGAGACATTATGGCTTTGGGGTCGACCCCGGTAACAAAGAAGGAATCCATAAAAACGTGGGATCCGACACCATGATAAAATACTACCCTCATGATTAGACCATGTCCCTGAGATTTGATAAAAGAAAGGTGCATTAGCGGTTAATACGTTGTAATTGGATAAGTTATTAGGAATATGACGGAACGAAAGACCAAGGAAAGAAAGAAGAATGCACCAAAATGCAGGTGCTGCACCAAACGCTGGTGGTTGTTTCTTGTTGTAAGTGAATGCAACGAAAAGACCCGGAAATAACGATAAATGAAAGAATTCATAAATTATTGACATTTCGTGCTGTGCTCATTTCAAAATTTCTGCTTTGTCCCATCATCCGGTAACCACAGGACAGGATGATCCACAAGAAAGGTGGCAGGATTCGAACCTATGGCCGGCCCGCCCCTGACCTGCTGGGTTGGGTGGCCGGGTTAGCACCCCTCGTCGCCCCTGTACCCGAAACAGATGCGCTGCGCTACCCAGCGCGTAACCTTGTCTCCCCTACTCCTCTTCTGGTTATGCCATTACCAATCGCGGGTAACCCCCGGGCCGCCCCTGACCTAATAAGATAAGAACGATTATCCTTATTACCAAACAGCGATAGTTTCACGATCCCGACCAGCAACTTGTTGGGAGTAGGGGCATCCAAGCTTGCCCAACCTAGACATTGTAACTGAAAGTCCTGCCTACTTGTAGGCTTAGGGTAGTCCTCGAAAACCTTCTTCTTTTACTGGCTTGGGAAAGACCCGTAGGCTATGGATCCCACTAATGGAATGGGACTATAACCATACTTCCATGGTCTAGGTTCAAGGACAATCAAGATGGAGGCTTGGAGTATCTAAGGCTTCATGGACCCCATTTTTAGGGCTTTGAAGGACGGACTCGCTAGTGTCCCAAGGATTGACCGGTGACACTACTAACTGAATTGCCCTAATATATGTTTTTTTCCACAGGACTGAATCCATAGAAACCTTGGCTTAGTGCCATTACTGTAAGCGGCGGATGATTGGTATGCAGGATCGGTTGCAACGGTTTCACATGAATGTGAATCAAGAGATTGGCTTGAATTGAAAGGCTTTCCAACTAGCCATTGTACCTGAGATTGCGATAAGTCCTTCTTCTTTTGAGCTTGTTCTTGGTCCCGAGGGAAATGGGGTGACAAAGAGCAGCTTGCTTCTCCAATTGGATCATTGCTCGACTCGATGGGTAACTTCTAGTGGTTTGCCGGGGAAGCTCTTGTTTTTCTTTCAGGAGTTGGTTGGTGGCATGGACACCTAGCCTTTTCTTATTTTTAGTATTTGTTTGCTGGCACAGGTAGTAGATTCATTCTCCACTCCAGCAGTAGCAGATGTAGAATCTGAAAGGTGGGATTCCCGGTTGATTGGATGCTTCCGTTAGAGCTTCTTCCCCTCCTGTCATTTAAGGGCACCTAGCTTACAATCACTAGTGAAAGAGTGCCAATTGACCCAACTAGCGAATCTGTTTACAACCATTCCATCTTTTTCATTTCCGTGAATACCGCTCGAAAGCAGTCATTTTTCGGCTTGATAGCACTAGCACGATCCATCCATCTCCCTCCGGAGAGTGAGTAAGAGGTGGAAGGACTGTCGATAGCAGGTAGGGTAAACGGATATGGATGATAGTTGGGATCCCAGGTAGGAGAGCCAGCCATACATAGAAGACAAGGAAATCCCCTCTCTTCCTCCTTCCGTACCTCTTATGGACAAACCCTTCTTTGTACCTTCCTTTCAATCCAACGAAGGAATGCCGGAATACCATGAATCAGACTAAGGGAAGATCGATCACACCCTCAAAACCAATAACCATCGCTTACTGCCCTTTCACTTTGAAGTCTTATCCGGGTTCTTCCCTGTCCAGAGCCAAGCATCAAAGGAAGGATATCACCCTACGGTCTTGCTAGTTCTTCTTCAGCAGGTAAGTGAGCGGGCGGTGCAGCCTTAATCCTTAAGCCCTTGCTTGCTCCTTCAGCCTTGGAGCACCGCTTAATTGATGATAATGCCACCACCTTGCAACTAAGAGATGGGTAAAGTCATTATGTGAAGAGAGAGGGCTACTCTACTACGGAGTCTCTCACCCAAGAGTGGCATTAGTTACCCCAAAGGAAGTTGCTGAAGTCCCTACTTCAGTTCTTAGGTGACCTAATTACCTACTTCTGCCGGCGCTCAAAAGGGAGAGAGTCGTTCCAAGGCCTGTGGATCAGGTCCCGGGTTCAACCATACTGCGAATTCTCAAATGTTGGGTAAAGAGGAGCGCCCCACGTCGCTCTCACCATCTTCTTTGTTCTCTTTGCGCGCTTCACTTTATCTAAACTAAAAAGGGGTGAGTACGATATCTTTATAACAAAGGGAGTCCCGGTTCAATTCAATGATTTTTTACTTAGTTGCTCCCACAGATAGAATAACCCCATCATTGGGATGCCAGACGATGGGTTAAGCTCCTAAGATCGATGAAAGCTTTTATTTGAGGGTCGATAAGGATTTCAATTTCCCCTATAAGAGGATCCCTTGCGTGCTATGTCTACGGGTCTCTCAAATACAAGAAAATTAGATCAAGCAGGAACCCAGCACGGGAGTCTTATACTTTTCGACTTGGGAGATTGCATAAGGAGAGCACCCTTCTTCTACCTCGGTGATTGAAAGGGTTTGGGATCAACACGAAGGCTATTTTACGCACTGCTGAGTGTAAGCATCGACATTTGATAGAGGTCAGTCGGGCCCCGGCCTTATTATTTTAAAAGTCAAGCAGGTATACCTGCTAAATATTGGCTTGAAGCTCTCCATTTTTGCAGTCTATGCCATGAAGAAGTTGCCAAGCCGTACAATTGGATATAGGTATAGGTATAGGGATATTTTGACTATATTTGGCTCCTTGCCTTTCCCAGTCAAGTAGTCCACCATCCCCATACTTTTTTATTGACAAGAGTGCAGACCGCAAGAGAATTGCTTCCATCGAGCTAGTAGTTATCTGAAGCGAAGGAATCTCATTCAAGGCTCCAAGACCCCTGACTCTGACTACTGTGTGAAACTTGGCTAACCTCCGACATAGTTCTAGACCAGTCTAAACTACTCCAAACAGAAGGATAAAGAAAATCACCACAACGCAACAAAAAAAGGCCTCTTCTCTTTATTACCCTAGCCTCTAGTGAGTTAGAGACAAGGACTATTCCCACTAATGAAATGAATCATCCAAAAGGAAGTACATAAATCCCTTTAGGATAAGGAATTACCGGTATGGGATGCGGAATAACCATATGAACCGTATTCCTCTCCTGCTTGACTCTAACAAGGGAATCCCCGCATCAAAGCCTTCTTGTTTACCGATCTGCGTAAAAGCTTTATGTTTGAGTACTGGCCTTCCTCTCGCTCTTCTTAAACTACCCGTCCGATCGCTTTCAGGAAAGGAGCATTGCCTAATATGTTATGTGGATTTGCCGAGATGCCCAACATTCCTGACTGATGGTCTTCCCAAAGATGTACTTTCGGTGTCAAGAAAAGATCCTGCTAAAACCAGAATCGGGGGATCCGCTCAATGGTCTATTTTAGATACCGTGCCCAATTCTAAGAAATGGAAGAAGTTGCTTGACCTTATCCTTGTGACCTACGAGCCAAGAATGAATAAAGAAAAAAAGAAAGGAGACCAAGATGGGCACACTCACTTCAGGTACGCAGTAACTTGCTCGGGACAATGGGAAATTAGTCTCATAGTTGCCTGTTTAGATTCCCGATTATTAGTAAGGCAAGCGGTAAACGTTCTATGCTAAGGCCGATTTCGCTACTGAAATTCCAGAGTATAGGCTACTCAATGAGAAGGAGACCTGCATAACCTTGTAATTGCCATTACAACTCTACTGTAACAGAAGTCGAAAGGATAAAAGAAAGATACCCGGGCATGAGAAAGTAAGACTGAGGAACAGACGTATAAACAGAACAGCCAGATAGCGGGAAGAAAAGATAAGCTCCAATGGACATTAGAATAAGAATACGCGGGCTTTCCCGCTTGAGTCGAGGAGGCTTGTTTCCGTACCCAGAACCGGTTAGTCCTTACCAACTGAAAGAACTAGTCTTGATGCCGAAAATCCCATCTTTTTTTGTAATTAAAGTGAACCTATAACTTTCTACCTTAGTGCCGCTGTTGGAACTGCAGATTCTTTATGACTGGACGGGTACGACCTCTTGCTTCTCAATGTCATGGAATGGATAGGTGATGTTTCCAACCGGGAAAGACGAAAAAGAAAAAAGAAATGAAATAAGAGCGGGTGAAGGAGTTCAGTTAGAGATCTGTTTCTAGACCTTGAAGTCACTTCCGGGATTAGCTTGATTTGGGCTAGGAAATCCTTTGATTTGTAGCATATTACGTGAAACCTATACTCTTCTGGTTAGTTTCTTCCGCATCCTCACCATCTAATTCAAACTCATTTCCGACTGCTGCAACCTTTGCCGGGCGGGAAAGAAGAAGGAATTGAATCCAAACCCCTAACTCGAGAAAAATTATTCATCTGCACCTGAGACAAGTAACGGATATCCCACTCCGGTAAGCTAGCAAATAATATAGAAGATTCGAATTTTTTAAAGTTCTTTTTAAAACTCAGAAAGTTCTCTTCGATTCGAGTCGAGTGCATAAGCCGCTTTCCCTTTAGGAATCTTGTCTCAAGCCATTGATCTTAGCTTTGGCCCTCTCTGGAAAGGAAAATCTGAAAGCTTCCCTATTTTTTCTGCCTCTCCAGTTCAACAACTGGATTCTTTCTTCTGGTTTACCAAGATCTTAGTCATTTCACCTCTGTACTTTGATTAAGAGTTCAAAAGGCAAGGATTAGGTTTTTTTTGTGAATAGGTCCCTTAAACTAACCTATCCATGGGATAAACCCTCTGAGTTTCTTTCCTAGTCCTGATTGAAAGAAAAGATTTGTGAGATCGATAGAGACAACGAGGCCAAGGGAAGAGAGCCATTCTTTCTAAGAGAACGGGAATACGGAATGGACCGACAGATAGAGACAAAAGAGCAACTACAGTAGCGACAGATTCCTCCTCTACCCTCTTCTGCTCCTTCGATGAACTCGGCTATTGCTGAAAGTTCACTTCAATAAATAAGACTGTGAAAGACTTCTCGATTCACTAGCACAGCGCTTCTTCCGCTTTTTTCTGACCTTGAGTTGAGGAAACTGGCTAGGACAAACTCTCCTTCATTCAAATGAAAGGATGGGAAATGAAAAAGGAATAGAAGTAGGCAAAGAAGCTCTTAGCAAGAAGGAAAGGCTTCCAGTTGCTATTGAATCCGGAATAAGGCAATCCTTATTAGAATATGCCAACATAAGCATAAGACAGCAAAGTGGATGCATCGAAGAATGCCCTCTTAGAAGGAAGAATTGGATGTGCGCAGAGGATTCATCTTTCAACAGCATTTCCGACATTCACCATCAAAAGGAGGATCTGACACTAGCACTAGGATCTGTCTATGCTTGGACTGATTGGACGAGCATCCGCTTTTCGACATACCGAGACTTCTTATTCCTCAGCGAGCCTGATTCCGCATGGGCAACAAGGAAAGGCAATGAAATTGTTTAGATATCCCCGTCAAAGCAAGGAGCTGTTAGCTATATGTCTGCCTCTTCGGGACAGTTAACTTCTTTTCTTTTTCCAGCCTTTGAGGGGAGCCTCGCCTCATAGTATAGGGTAGTTGGAATGTCTTTGCAATAAGAGTGGAGAATCAGCTGTTATAGGCTGCAATAAATAATATATTAGGAATCTCTGTCTCTATGTCATCAAACGGTTTGATCAATTGAATTCTAAGAGCAGGGGGCATCCATAGTAGGAAGAGGACAAGGAAGTGATTGATCGGAGTTTGCCAGGCCAGGAGTTGAAGAAGGAGCTAGCATTTCTTCAGTGATCAATCTCGTTCCAACAATTGTTCTGACTCGTTTAGGTCAACTCGTCAATCCGTATCTAATAGCCGCCGAAAGCCAAAGCTTCACTCCAGGTCGAAATCACTGCCTTTCGATCAATCCTTTAGATTCTGATGGCATCAACATGACATTAGACTTTTTCCTTAGAGAAGCGGGTGAAAGGCGGCAGGCAAAGCCATAAGAGAGAGTCCTTCTTCCACGAATAGCGATTCCTATTCTGATAGCTAGGAGAGAAGAAGAGGGGCAACCTATATAAAGATTAAGGCGGATATTCTCTGCTGTTCTTGATGTCTATGAAAGTGTCTTCTCTTTGTAGTTTGGAGAGCAGGATGGCACAATGGGAGGTTCAGGAATCAAAGCCTTTGCCTTTCTCCTTGTTGTTAACTGTAGGGTAGTCGAAGATTTGTAGAATGCGTTAGAAGGCATTAAGGGTTATAAAGGAGAAAGCGGACTCACTTCACGAGCTGTAAGCCCAGGGAAGCTCTTTCACCTTCTTAATAGATCAACTAACCTGGACCCCGTAGCTCACCTTTCAGTCGAGGAAGTCGGATCTACTATATATATAGTCTATCCTTCCCACCACCCGCCTTTCTGGCAATATCTCCGCAAGAGCTTCTCCCTATTAGATATATATTCCTATAGAAAGAAGCTAATCCTGATACAAGATCCGAGCATGCGGGTCCTTTGGCTGGCTCTTTAGGATGGTTTAGCTATAGGAGACCGAGGTAGCCGTTGTTCCATCATCAAGGGCAAGTCTTCCTCATGGAAAGAGCATGAGCGTAGAACAAGGATGAATCCATAGAAAGAAGCCAAGATAAGATAAACTCAGAGCATAACAGAGTGCAAACCCACTCGAGAGAGCCTAAGAAAGAGCTGAAAAGAGGCAGCCCTAGTGAAGACCTTTCATGGATGCCTACTCAACAAATTCTTAGAGTTCCCACTATCGGCTAAGCGGAAGGAAGTGAAGAAAGAAAAACGGACTGGACCAGCGGGAAAGGGTGATCGATCATAAGGAAGGCTTACGTCTTCATCTCTTGCTTCCAAGTGAGAGTCAGGAGGAAGAAAAAGACCAAGCAAGGGTTAAGATTCGTTCTCACAGAGAATTAGGGAGAAGAAGACCGTAGGACTCTGAAGTCAGGGATATGAGGCTCGGTCTACAGGCCTTACGTCAAAGCCCGGGAACAGATGGGAAGTGCACCAACGCTCGGATATGAATTGGAACCCCCTCCGAAATTCGGTTCATACTCAAATAGATTCCCAATCCCATTCCACAATCTACGCTACGGGTCAGGGAGGCTAACCATATGAGGAGCCCCACCACTAGGACTTGTTCAAGCAACAAGTTGGTATGGCCCATTTCATACCTAATCCCATGGACATATCTGATCATTGAATGGGGGCCCTCCACAGGGATAGATACCCGAGTTAGGTATCAGTCCCACCTACCGATCATTAGTACAACGACCTGTCATATCATATACCCCAGACGGCCTGATCAGATGTTTCGGTACCAATGCAGTTAGTCTAATGCATTCTGGACTGGATATGGCCCACCTATCTTTCGAGGTCACTAGTTTACACTTTCACCAACCTTTCCCATATCCGTTTTTTATGAGCAAGGGATAAAGGCCAGACAGTAATCAAGCTACTTACAATTGGATAGTACCCCTTCCATCGGAGGACTGGGTGGAGAGTGACAAATATGAGAAAAGCCTACTTACTAGCCTCCGTGAGAGGATACCACTTTGGTAGATGCTAGGGATTGGTGAGTTAGGGCAGCGAGGGATGGTGTGACATGTCTGGTCATCGCATCGATGAGAACGATGGCCGATGATATCCGAGGAGATTAGGCACCGTCGGCTTTTTTTACCTCAAAGTAAACTCGTGCTTTTCGTCGTCCTTCCCTATCTAGAGCTGGAACTTGACTAGAAAAAGACTTTTTTTGATCCCATACTGACTTGTCTTCCTGTTGGTGGTTGTGAAAGTTCAGATTTCGAGCTTAAACAGCGGAGAAGCGGATAACCTTCTATTTTTTGGGGAGTCTTTCAGGATCGATTCAAAAGGCCAGTGAAAGTACGCGGACGGATAAATCCAACAAAACCACACCGTACCGGGCCAGTAGACCTTCTTTCTCTTCTCTGAAAGGCTGTCTCCTGCCCCCAACTAGCGAGCGGCTATAACCGATGGGCGCATGGCGACCACTACTCTACCCGAAAACTAGGGTTAAGTGGGGAACCTTCTCATCGTGTTAAGCTTGCGAGCCTGTCTGTAATAGGCCCAAGCGTCTCTTGTGCTTAATCTCGAGTCTATTCCAGTGAGAAGCTTCGCAATACCCTAACACTCCATAGGCGAAAGAAATCAATAAGGATAGATATATAGATTACGCACATAGTGGTCTGGGCATTGATTTCATGTAGTGCGTACCACCGGCGGAAAGTGATTCGCTTAACACACTTGTTCGCTTGAATACAGTAGGTAGGGAAGGACAGGATATTCCTCGTCGGTTCTATTCGGTGGTGGTGGCTTAGCTTTGAATTTCTTTCCACTCATTTTGGCTTTTTCCTTTTCTTATTCATGCTTGCTCCACTAGCCTCAAACTCCATTCCAATTTCGAATCGACCCATTAATTAGAGAAAGAAGGCTTTTCTGCTTAGCAGAACCCGATTCTCCGCTCAAAACATCTGATCTTCCGACTTAAACAACCGATTCCATTTCTATCCTTTTTTTTCTATGATCAATTCAATAAAGACTTCCTTCTCAACTGACAACCCCACCCGATGGGCCTGTTCATCAGCGATATTCTTTGTAGGGCTTTCGGCTGCCTTCCTTTATTTTTGGGCTAAGGCTAGCTTTCCTAAGTAAGTTCCAGAGTGCATGAGTGAATCTTGATCTGTATTCAAGGTATGCCCTTTCTAGTTCTGTTAGAATATTGACTTCGGTTAAGCTGAGGTTAGCGAAGTCAATCCTTTGCTTGGGTCCTAGGAGGTCGGAGATAAGAGCGCTGTGTTTAAGTCGTCTGGCCGTAATACTTTCTCTGCGCCAGTAAGAGTAAGAGCTTGAGAAGAAGGGAAAGAGGAAGAAGTATTCAAATAATTCACTCCTTTCCCGAAAGCTTGACTTTCTTCTTTCTTTATATACTTAATAAGACAATACTATAAAAAAAAGACTTGGACGAGATCAGATTGAGAACTATGAATAGTAGGAATAGTCTAAAGCAGTGGTTAACTAGAAGAAGAGTCAAAGACTTTTTCCTAGCCGCTGATGGAGACAATGTGGGACCTCGTGCTCAGCCGGTTGCTCTTTTAGATAAACCTCATTTCCGGAACATTGCCTCGGTAGAAGCAAACCCAACTAATACGCAAGCCCATCTCCCGATACAATCAAATCAAAGCAAAGCAAAAGTGCCTTGCGGCTGTCGCGCCTCTCTCTCTGTCTCTGTACCTTGTGTTTGTCCTTGTTGTTTAAGATTACTAGGGGTCTTTCTATTCCTTCCTCCGATCACAGACTTTGTTTGATCAAATTCCCCGGGGCTCCCCTCGAACTGATATCCAAAGATTCCCTGTAACAGGATGGTTTGAAATGATGGTTTATTACAGGTTCTGGTGACATGAATAGGATGAGCCGGAACATGGATAACGTAGTGGTTCGAGCCGGTCGAGAGTACGAGATTACTGACCGAAGACTCTTCCATTGAGATGGGCCGAAGCCCTGCTAGCGAAGGAATGCATCCAACAGTGTTCTGTCTCATTGGTCCTCTCATGCCATAATTTGCTCATAAATCCACTTTGTTCTCCCGGAAATAACTTTCATTATAATACATGACTTATGTGACTTCGATCTGATACCTCTCGATTCAGATAGGAAATGCGCATTTGTCTCATTTTGACTCTCCCCATCTCGAATTCTACTAATTGGATATGGGACTGGTTGTGAAGGGAAGCTTTGTGGGAGAAAGGAGGAAAAGGTCAGGCTAGTCAAGGCTTTACTCAAACATATGGGATAGATTAAGAGGAAGCCTTTGCCCCGGTAGCCAAGATGAAGTCTGTTCGTCTCCTGCTCTCTATTGCTGCGAATCGAGATTGGCCTCTGTTCCAATTAGATGTTCAAAATGCCTTCCTGAACGGGGACCTCAAGGAATAAGTTTACATGAGTCCTCCACCCGGTTGTGTAAGGGGGGGGGGGAGAACAAGAGAGGTCAACTGGAGTGGAAGCCAAACGACGGGGCCGATAATCTGTGATCGATCCGAAGAACCACTGCCAGATACGATTCTGCTCCCCCTTCGTACTACCAATGCGATTCTTGCCCGGCTTTCTTTCGGCTTAAGAAGGCTGCGGTGAGAATGAGGATCACTTCGGAACTCTAGGAAAATGGGCGTTTTAGGGCGGGATCTAAAAGTTCTCCAACGTGTTGCGGAGCCTTCGGCCGTGAGAGGGTCTGTCTTTTGGCTTCCTCAGGGCCGTGTGAAGCTTAGCTTGCTTTAGCAGCCACGTGATGATTCAAGATTCGTGGTAGGCGTAGGAGCTGGGCGAAGCGGTAGCGAAGCTCAGGTGGTGATGCAAGTGCGCGGTGAGCGTAGTAGCCCCCTCGGGCATGCTCTTTGTACAACCAAGCGAAGAGCTAGTGAGGGCCGGAAATATCGTATGTAGTGTAGAATCGGATCTGACTTTACTAGGATTGGAACAAGCGAGGAACGAGTGACCACAAGCTCCGCTTAAGCGCTCGACATTTAGCTTAAAACATGTTCATCATGTGGCCGAGCGAAGCGCACCTGCGTGAAGCAGCCTAGCATCACTTTAGATAGGAGCAGAATGGATGACTTACAACTGAAAGTTCTTCGGATCGATATATCGTACGACGTAATGGAGATCTTGGTCTAGGTCCGGTGGTTCGCAGAATTCGGGACCTAACGATGTTCGATTCGTCACATGAACGGGAGCGGACGATTCCCTCGTCTCTCCCTTTTTCGGGGAATGGCTGCAATCACAAGCAAGTGATTGAATGAGTGGGGGGAAAGCACATGCGGGATAAGCAGGTCTTTCAGGAGACGGTCTAGAAAGAAAAGAGAACTCTCAACAAGCTGGAACTAATCAAGATCAATAGGAAGAGGAGTTAGCTAGAAATTCATTTTTTGACAAAGTTCATGCCACGACGATCTATATGGAAGGGCTGTTTTGTTGATGCATTCCTGTTGAAGTTGAAAAAGAGACAAACACTCATGTTTCAGCTCCCGGATCTGCTTGGATTCTCGTAGAATAAGAGGAGCCGTCTTAGGAAATGACTGAACTTAAAAGACAGATGCCACCGCTGCGAGGCGAGGGAGTAACTTGTCTGATCTTGCGGTGCACTCACTCCCGTTACGAGAATGAAATGACGCCCCAGCTCGACTCGAGACCAAGACTCCTTACAACACAACTCGCACCAATAGCGGCACTGAGCGGCCGGAGATTGATTGAAAAGGCAGCCGCCCCTCCCCCCGCCTACCTACTCGTGCTCGTAGCTCGATCGGAGGTTAAGAGTGTGGTCCGGCGGAAAAACAGAAGTCGTCCGTATCAAGTGATACGTTAATTGCTCAGTAGTGCTTCGCCACTACCGTTGCTGGCGGAAATAGCTTAATGGTAGAGCATAGCCTTGCCAAGGCTGAGGTTGAGGGTTCAAGTCCCTCCTTCCGCTCTTGGCTTCGTCCGTCGTTTAGTGGTAACGAGTAGAGTAGGCATCGCCTCTCGATCCAATCCGTCTTTCCCTGGCCTCCCCACCACACTCTTGATACGAAAGAAACCTCCCGCCATAGAATAGAGAAGAAAGAGATAAAAAGTCTGGGTCCCCTCGATCACCCTTCCCTTGAACCTGAACTGGTCGAGAGAGATGAACCCGCACCACATTTGATAACCTTCGAACCGAAACCCCCAACTCTCCATGGAATTCCAGAACCTAAACAACTCAATTGAGAGCTCCGTGACCGGTTCAATTCAAGGGAAGGTCCACCAATAATGGAAAGGCCATCCCCCTCCCTATCCGTTTCTTGATCCCTCATTCCACGAATTCGTTGTTACTGATTCATTCAAGGACTGAAAGCTTTTCGTTTTATGAAAAGGCATAGACTCCCCACTTCTTTGTCTTATTAGCGCAGGTCTTCGTCAATGATGAAAGCCGCTTAACTGAAGACTCGAGTTGAGAAAGAGGGCTAGGCCAAGGATAGGAGGGCTTTCAGGGACTGGGACGGGTGGATTCTAGAGCTAGGGGCGGATCAGAGGTTTGTCCATTGGGATTGGGCATGGACGAGCGGGCCAGCAAAATGAAAAAAAAACTTATCCCATCGCATCATTAACCGGTGTAGGATTCAAGATCAGGTCCAGGATTCGAGTCAAATCGACCTTCCCTCTCATCTCAGGGTGAGGCAAGGTAGCTTGCTCAAATGTTCGTTGTTCAATATCTCGGCAGCTCAAGAAGGAAGTTGGACTAGCTGCTCCCATTCCTAAAAGCCCGGAGTGGATTCTAGGGGAAGGGCGGAGCCTCACCTTGCAGTAGGAAGGTCTTCGTTGCTGGGACGGGTTCAAACTGGACTGAAGGGAGGAGGAATGAAAGACTCCGATCTTACTGGGGATTCATCACTGGCTAGGGCGAATCAAAGCATGGGCATCTGCAAGTAAGAGGGAACAGTAGATCGTCGATTGAAGAGCCAGGTCAGTCAACTTCTATTGGGACTTCTATTGATTCGACTAGAGGGACTCCTAGCAACTTGTATGACGGGGCCCCATGGAGATGCAGGAGCCGGATCGACCCATAAATAAATGATAGGCCAGAGGGATGGGCTCATTCGACTAATTAGTGATCCCAGGCCCTACCTAACAAAGAGATGTCCCTAAACTATCAATAAAAAAAAGAAGAGGGGATCGGAAAGCTCGGGCAGGAGTAGGACATTCCATCAAAATCTTTCTGATCCGCTAGCTGTCACTCCTTGCCCTATTCGGTCAAGCAGCTTCACTCCTCTCAAATCCTATTTTTTCATCGACAGGTAGGGTGAATTCTAAGGTTCCTTATTCCGGTTGTTAAGTAAGCGGAAGAAGAGGGAGAAAGAATGGGCACAGCCCCACGCCCGCGTTTTCGACCCGAAAGGAATTGAAAATGAAACAAGAATCTGTGTTAACTATCTATGGAGCGGAGTGACTATCCTTAATCCCCTCTTCCCTATCTCCCCCTTGCCTTTTTTTATTTTTCTCGCCGGCAGATAGTTGACTTGCTTACTCTAACAAGTAAGGATAATCCATTTCTTTTTTTGTATTGTTTATTATGATTTTTCTGTAGTTCAAGGGCACTCTTCCTAATCCGAGTTTAAGATGGAATAAGACCCAGACGTAGAGTCCCGTCGGCCGGTAAGGGATTTTTTCTATTGATTTTTTATTCCCTTCAGTCCTTACCTTTAAGGGATTCTTATCTTTCCCCACGAGGTCTTCAAGCCAG
>NW_028196876.1:60000-63369 GCF_037176805.1 Vigna unguiculata
CCGGGGGTTGGTGGATAAAGATGGACAGTCAGGATTGCGTAATATCCATTTTTCGGCCTCGCTTAGGTTCCTCTCGATTCTCCCCGGATTTGAGGATCACCTTTGACCTGCCCGACATGCTGTTGACTTGGAGATGAATTCTTCGGCCGTACCTTCTGCGGTCGTTACGCTTGGTCGGTCATGCTGGGACCAAAGAAAAGTAGAAGCCTCAACCGTGTCGAAGGCATTATAACTACAGTACGCGACCTCAAAAATCAACATCTACATCCCGTCGCTACCCTTTCAGCCCTTTCAATGAAATGTTCATCTTCCCGCGTGAGGGTGATCAGCGTTCTCGTTCACGAAGCCAACCGAGTAGCTCATGGGAAGGAGCATGTGAGGGAGAAGGACCAAACTTCGTCTCTTCGAACGGAGCCCAGGTTTCCTTTTTGATACTATGGAACACCTCCTCATCAACATACGTTTCCCGAAGAACCATTCATTTCATGAAAAACCTGCGCTTGTTAGCAGCTGAATCACTCTCTCCTCTCGTAGTGGGCCTCTTTTCTTTCCCCCGCTGGCATGAGGAAAGGGTCCATTCCACTAGCTCTTATTGTGAAAATAAAATTTTGGGTGCGCTTTCCCTTTGAATGAGTAGATCTTCCAGCCCCCGTGCCTACCTTTACTCAATGCTCCTGAAGTCCGAAAAGGAGACTGAGTGGACAGGGGGCAGGGAAGTTCAGTTACAGAAATGGTAGTCGTGGACTGGTACCGCAGTACTGCCTACTTTTGGTAATCCTTATTGTGATCCCTAACTCTGGGCTAAGATAGTCTCTAAAGTGCTAGCGTGACGGGAGAGCAAATAGCAATGAACCTTATCTAAAGTATTAGTTCCCTCCTACCAATAACTTTTTTTTAAGTTCTCTATGCGGGGAAAAGGCTACCGATAGGCGGATTGACGCATCTGAGCAGGCAGGGGATACTTAGTGCTTGGAATATGAATGCTATGAGGCTTGGGCGAGAGAGCAGGTCTAGGAGGCCCAGATATTGCATCATGTGAAAGCAGCGAAAAGACCCATAAGAGCTGTAAACAAGTGAGATAGGCACGAAAGGGGGGCATTCTGGGGATGTCTTTCATCAGCCAGCACCTTCAACAGCCAGTAGGACAGATGCCGAGACGGATTCCCCCAGATTCAAGATAGGGTACGCCCGATGACCAGGCAGGGCAGCCCCCTTGGTTGTGAATCCCATAGGTCTAGAGCACGATCACGTGAAGAAGAACATACCACCGGTTGATTCACTTGTCTGATTCGGTATGTAGGCACAGAGAAAGTGTTCCAGCTTGAGCCAAGAGAGTCTCAACCTTCTATGTAGTACATCCACAACTTCTCAGCTCTTTCATTGCAACTCACCACCCAACAATGGCCACCCTCCCTAGGTTTAAGATAATAGGGCTTGATGCCTAGCGGCTTCCTTTGACGGGTTGTCTACCGATCTCACCGGTTCACTCCCTTGAGGAATGTTCCTCGAGTCGTGATGCTTTGATTGTCGTCTTTCGAATGAAGGAGATTAATAGATTATTCTTTTGAAACATATTCTTTTGCGCAGCATTAGTCTTTTCTTTTCAGACTGCTGTTCAAATCTCTTTTCAGCTTCTGCCTAAAGAAAATGGTCAGATCAATCATAGTTAAAGGAGGAGTTTCACGGGATGAGAGTGGTTGTCAAAGACTCAAACGACTTCAGCAGACTTCCCGGTCACTAATCACGATCAGTCATTTTGACTCTCACTGCTAAAAATTATTGGAGAATCTTCTCCATCTTGTCTAAGTGCTGAGACACGCTCGTCCCCTCTTGCATCTTGCTTGGAAAAAACCGTTGCCGAAGAAACTTCATGTTTACCATTGTCACTGACTCATACATTCTCTGTGGAGTCTCCCAGATTTCTCATGCAGACTGAATGTCTCCCACTGAAACTAGTACCTTATCCTTGACCACCATTAGCACAGCTTCGAAGAACCTCTTTTTTTTACTGTCCACAACTATAGATGTGTTCATTTCTTTTTTTTTGGCTACAACGGGTACGCTCTCTATAAGATTTGCTCGGGGCTGTTCACTTTCACTTGGTCGCCTGGTATCTTTGAAACCTCTTTGCTTGCGGAGGCAGGAGTGCGTCTGAGAGAGCGCTTCGCGAAAGAATCGTGTGGCGCGGTGAAAGGTTTACCGTTGGGGTTTCCGGCCCCCTGGTCTTCACCTAATTGTGGAAGAGGGGAGGTGCATTGAGTATAAACTCTCTCTCGCGCCTTTAGCTTGTTCCTGTTCGTCTATTCGGGACGGGGCAGGCAGCCCACATACATGAAGAGAAGAAGAGAGGAGAGGGGGTTCCCTGAGATTAAGGTGTCAAGGCGGTCGAAGAAGGCCACAAGTGGAAGCAACCGATGCTTTGGTCATTCAGTTGACTCCGCCAGTCCGTGCTTGCTGTCATGCTGGCGCAGGGCTTTCGGCCTTACCTACTATTGGATTTGAACCAATGACTCTCGCCGTATGAAAGCGATACTCTAACCGCTGAGTCAAGTAGGTCAAGCTGAGTCAAGTCAGATAAAATAGACCCCTATCAGAGAAAGCGTTATCACTATACGAGAGATCGGCCTATTCACTCAGCTAGGGAATAAGACTAACCTAATTTCCCTATTCACTGAACCCAAGACTAAGGGCAAAGATAACTTCCTTTGCCCCCTTCCTTCAACTTATAGGATGGAACCCGGACTCCTAACTAAACCCTCTTCCTTCCGATTGATTGTCTCGATTTCACTGCCTTGGTTGGCCACCATGCCTACTTCTCTCCAATGCCTCCTTCTTAAACCCCTTCGTACTGCAATCCAATCAATCGATCGATCAAGAGGCTAATCTCTTTTGTTTGGGCCGGTAGCTAAAAGTCCTCGCCTTCTCTTGAACAAGGGAAGGGCAGCATAGCATTAGCTTCAATTGAACAAGCTCAACCTTGAAAAAGAAAGGTGGTAGGCCGAAGAACCGTTGAACGCTTCAACTTGGCCACTGAAGAAGGCGAAGGCTGGGCAAGAGACTAGGCCAACTTACTGCTTACTGCCATGGTTTAAGCTTTAGGCTCCATAGACGGAACTTTTTGTTAGGTATTAGGGAGGGGGAGGACACCACTCAGCACCTAAGGTGGGGTTCAATGCCTAACAAAAACGGCCAAAAGAAAAAAAGAGATGTATGGCTGAGGGGAGGAGAGAAAGAACGCATGCATGGGGAGTCTGTCGGAGGTTCGATAATCTATGATAGGACATCTAAGGCTAAGGAAGAATGAAAGGAAGTCCATTACTGAGAGAAGTGGTGATCTCGTCTTGCTTGCTGGGAGAGAGAAAGCTTCCG
>NW_028196877.1:0-22500 GCF_037176805.1 Vigna unguiculata
TAACACTTCTGACTACTATTTCCGACGATCAAGACAATTCCCGCGAACTCTTTCATTTCATAGAAGTTGATTCTTCTTCTTACAAAGCAAATAGCATTTCCTATTGATTTGTCCCCTATCCTATAGAGCTGGACCTATTCTGATTCTGAATTATCCGTCGCTACGCTGTTCCCAAGGGACTAGCAAAATCGAAATAGCGAAATTCTTGGGTCATCTCAATGGGTTCAGAAACCACACGTTTCTCTGGATCATCATAGCGTACTTCTACATATCCACTAAGAGGAAGGTCTTTTCGTAATGGATGACCCTCGAAACCATAATCTGTTGATATACGGCGTAGATCCGGATGATTGATGGAAGAAACACCAAACATATCCCAAACTTCTCGCTCCCACCGGCCGGCTGATGGAAATAGACTGACTACCGGAGATATTCGTGTTACTTCGTCTGCACTGGTTTGTACACGAATGCGTGAGTTATACCGAGTACTCAGTAAATTATAGACCACTTCAAATCTTCGTTTTCGAGAGGGATAATCAACTCCGCAAATATCGATCGAAACTTGAACCCTTGTATAGGTATGCAATTTAAGAAAGCACAACAATTGAAATAGGTAGTCCGTTTTGGTATCAGATCTATTCCCATGTTCCGATCTTTCCATTTTTTGAACCCATTTCTTGGGTAAAGTCTCCCAACTATATTTGAAAATGGATTGGTTATCCATATAAAGAAAGCTTTCTTGTAGTTCCGCTTCTTTTCTTGCTCTAAAAAAAAATGAAGAAAGACTTGTTTGTTGTAAATCGCCGGTTGGGTTTACCAACCAAGAAAGACATGGGAAAAAGACCAAAGCTATCAGAAAGACTAAGATGGATAGAAAAAAGGTGGCATGATCTCAATCGAGAGTCATTTCCCTGAGTGACTCTAGAATGGAATCAACCAGATCTTCACTTATTTATGTTTTTTTTTCATTGAAGTAATAAAGCCTTCTTGCTACTAACCCGCACCTACTCATAAGCATCTTACCCGTGGGAACTTAACCCTCTAAAAGACCCATTCATTCAGACCTCCCACTCACTGGACTTCCCGCTCGCACTGATTGGATTGCTCCTTGCTTTCAAGAGTTTGACCAGCTTTCTACTATATTTCATTATTAAACAGACTGGCTATCCAGCGTCCTACTGCTTTGCCTCCTTTGCTTCGAAGGAATGCTTGCTACCGTTAGCCTTACCGAACTCTCTCAAATAAAGACTTTCCTACACTGGCACTATGCTTAAGACAGGTTTGCTGTAGTTCGCGAATAAGGACATGGCTTCATCTAGGTCCAGCTATGATGATAGACTCCCCAAGAGTCGCACGGACCGGACCTACTTTCCATATAATATATAAATAAAAAGTCTTCCGCCTTTCTCCTTGAAGCTCTTCCCGAAAGACTTATAAAAAAAAAAAGAATAGCCATTTTTTTGGAATATGACTCTATTAATTCCCTCACCTTCCCAAATGAAACTGATGAAAGAGGAGCCGTCACAGCTTCTCCTTCGGATCACTTACTCGGCTTTACAAAGCTCCCCATGGTCGCCTTCGATACCATTCCAATCAGTGATTCTTATAAACTGACTTCCCCATAGCCACTTGCTTACGACCTTTCGACTCTCGCTAAACTAAATAAGAGAATTTCACATTCACCCTTCACTTCTCGTACCGGATAGGCTCTTGGACTTGGAGCTCACAAATGCGCTGTTTGAGTGAACGAATGCGCTGTTGACATGAGATAATGAGTTGTTTGACTTTTTTCTGCTGAAGTCGGAGAAGAGGAGGTAGCGGTTCGTGCTTGAGTTGAATCACTTGACTTTGGTCCTATCTTTATATTAAGTCGTAGATCCCCTTAAAAAAAAGGAAATGACATAGGTGTACCCTACCACTGCTGTAGAAAGTCTTGAAAACTGGCTCACATGGAAGCCCGAAAAAGGTAAGGGTCAATGCAACTGTAGGGAAACATTTTCTTTGCAGTCACACGTACCAGCTTGAAAATGAACTTTCTTAAACTGGCTTTGCAACTACAACTTCCATTAGAACTAGATGGTTGGGAATTGACACTTACACTCCAAAGGCTTACCTTTTTTATGCTATTGGAGGGGCCTAGATCTTCAAGCCTTAATGTTAATGTTAATGGAAAGATTCATTCCTAAATTTGTCTATTGCCCCTGGTACTCTAACAGGTTGGGGGGTATTGGATAGCTCTTTAGCAAAGGATCTTAGATAGGTTGGTTCTATACTAGACTACTATAAGGGATCTTTTCTGACTCTACTATTGTATTGCATAAAAACCATATGATAGTGTGACTCCCTCCATATCGTGGAAGAAAGCATATTCAACACAAAATAGTCGTCTTCTTAGTGCTTATCTCTTTTCAGCGGAACATAAAGATATCCTATACTAGGCCATAATAAACTGCGTCTTATGGTCCGGTCCATAGTTAGACCTTCCCCAATCCTCTCGTGACGATCCTGGTATACTAGAATGTAGGCCTTTAGCTCCTTATCATTAGCTCTTACGCTTTCATTTAAGGTCATTATAAAATGCCAGGCCAGCCCTTGAAAAGACATATGCAAACCCATAGACATAGACAAGCTGGAGAGACAGGCATAGGACTACCAAAAGCTCACTTTAATATAAATATAAAAAAGGGGATCCCTAAATGCCTATTGGATTGGATGACAGACAGGGACCATCTTCGATTGCCTCGTATAGAACCAACCCCAAAAAAGGTCACTGGAAATGGCTGGAATGAATTGTTTTCAAACTTCTTGCCCTAGAATTTTTTCTTACTTATTGAATCTACAGAGCTAAGCACATATATTCTTTCCTTTCTCTCATTGGCTTACTTGCTGGTTTCCCCTATCCCGCCGCTTGCGGGAAAGACTTCCGCTATAGGGATAGGTAGGTCTCCTATCTGGTAATAAGAAAGAATCTATATGTACATACTGGAGGAAAGAAAAGAGCTTGCCCAATTGGAAATAGTACTGCTCAGCGAAATGTTGTATCTCTCGTTCTCAGATAGACGGACATTCAAACTAAAATCATTCCTTTTTCTTGTTTTCACTCGCTTACTAATAACTAATCAATTTTATTTTTTTTTCTGCAAGTGGAGAGGCCTGGCTCGATAGACTAAGGGATACAAAAGAAATCCATTATCCGCTTGCCTACTTTAAAACTTTGTTTTCTCAATAGATTACCATTGAGCTAGAACCAAAACTTCTTTGCCCGCGAAATCTGCTTGCCCTCATCCCTAGACTGCGGTTACGGGGACAAGGCAAGGGGGGGATGTAACAAAACTCAAAGCGATAAAGAATGAAACTGGGTGGCTTAAAGCCCTTAAGACTTCAACTCGCTCTTAGGCAGAAGCACTAGGAGCCATGGAATTAGGGGGGGCAACTCATTCACACTTGATGTTATATAACGGGATGTAAGAAAACATAACTCCCCCTGTCTCGCGCGAAGAAAGAACCAAGCAAACCGCTTTCACATCCTATGTCTTGCGCTTGACCTATAACCAGCTCTCCCTGGGAAAGAAAAGAGCTTGCAATGCGGGCTACTCTATTGGATCCTATTCGTTCGGCTGGGCTGGAAATGGCTGCCTCACTGCGTGGACTCCTACCATCGAAGCAAACTAGCCTGGCCCAACATGTAAACTTTCTCCAAGAAGGAGATGGGCTTACCCTATGATTGCCGGCTGACAAAAAGAGGTAAAGATTGAAACATTCCTTATTTATTTGGTTTGGCTTGCCTATCTCTTTGCCTTTCGATTTCTCTCAGAATCAGAAAGCCTGCTTCGCTTCCCAAGAGATTTAGGGAAAAGGGCCTTGTCGGCCACCGCTTGCTGACGACGGAACGCATCGTCAATTAAATTAAAGGGTCCTCGCGTTGGACTTAGTTGGAAAGGTAGGTGTTCGGCATGTCCCTTGGTTGCGAACTTTTTGAGTAGGGCGGGTTTGGAGATCCCATTCCTCACGTTTACCGTTGTCCCCAGACTTCACCCTTTCCTTGTATACTTTTTCATTTCAATAGTAAGGCGTGTCCCTGTCTCCAACAAGTGTGTGATCCACTGATTCACTGAGTGACTCTTTCTTACCGCGGCAGTCCCTATCTCTTAAAGCCCTATCAGACTTCCTCCCTCGAGAAGGGACTGCCTTCCAAGACGGACTCCATGTGATCCCCTGACACATGGGGATGGAGCCAATCCGAGGTACATAGGTACGAATTAGACTCTCCCAGTCGGCAGTTATGTCATTAACGACATCTACCATCTGATCAGAGTCCGTCGGAGTCACTATGGATTCTACTACTTTATTTTATTAGTCAATCTCTTGGCTAAGGGTATAGCCCTTGCAAGAGTGAAGAATGATAAGTAGAGTTTCACTAGTAAGTCGGACGTCTCATCTTTCCGACTTTACTACGATGGAAAGACGGGATAATCCTAGGATACCCTGACCTCGTCAACGAGACAGGAAAAGGCAGCAAGAGGCCTGTTTTCCGGGGCATAAGCTTGCTGCAATGACACAGCACATTTAAGTAAAGCGCAGTGAACAAGAAACCAGATTTCCGGACAAGCCTGATCACCTCCTTAGCAAACAAGTGCGCTCCGACACAGAGCTCTTTGTTGAGACCATCGGTCACTACCAAGATGACTCGATTAAGAACCATCTTAAGTAGTGGAAGACCTTCCAAGATCTTCCACTACTTAATGGCCTTAAGTCGGAACAACTTGTCAAACAGGGTAAGGTTCATTTCCATAATTTATGTAACCTTCCTGGTCCTGGTTGGGAGCTGTCTCCACAGGACACGACCAAGTGAGCTAACAGGGGGTTTAGAGCTCCTTAACACCGGATATTCCGTATTAGTTGATGCAACTCTGACTAAGGTGGATCTGGATATGATATTGACCATAAAGCAAAGCGGATACTGACTTCGAAAGTGCTCTTAATCACTTCTTTCTTGGCCTTCTCTTCAATCCAATAGCAAGAGAAGGTAGAGGAAGACAAACCTTATGTCAAAGCTTCATGCTTACTTTTTTACCCTACTTCCTACATGCCTGATCTTAATGCTTGCTTGGAGAGCGCAAATCCTGTAGCGGTAAACCAATAGCAGCGGAAAGGCCGACAACACCTGCTTTTCCGTCTTGCCTTTGCTACTTGAGAGAATGCCTTGGACCGAGACCGAAAGCAGCTCTTCCCCTCATCTCATTAGCAAGAAAACCGCTTTAATCCATTATTTCTATAAAGCACTACTTCTTTTTTTGAATTATTAAACCCCGAAAAAAGTCTCTTTCATGCTTCAATCGAGAATGCTTGCTGTCAGGCTTTCGTACCGAAACAGCTGACTTGCTTGCATCCCTTTGATTGCTTAGTCTCTCCTCCTTGCTGCACTATTATGGTACATCGGTCTAATCCTCTGATCCCGTGACTTGCCTTTCATTTACTTGTCTTTCTCTTTCATCTTTCTATCCTATGCAATCAAAAAAAAATAGGAAGATTCTATGAATATCCCCATCCATAGTAAAGACTCTTCTCAAATACGCAGTTGCCAGATTACACTAAACGAAGCCATTTGAAGTGTGCTAATGAAACCTTCTTTCTAAAGAGGATATGCCATAGGGTGCCCCGAGGATTAGAGCCAATAAATATACATCACATCGATCTAGCCTAATAAACAAGGCTCCATTCATACCGGCTTAATTCATTATTGCCTCCTACCGTATGGCATCTCCTCTACTTCAATTCAAACTAGCGCTTCGCCCCTTTCCTCTTTCTTTGCTGCAATAGATGAGATTGGCATTGGCCTAGTTCCAATCCTTTGTCAAGTCACTTAAAAGCAGCCTCCCTCCTCATTTGCTGCAGGTGAGAAAGGGCCTAGCTTTCCGCTGGCCTGATTAGTAGTCAGACTGATGATCTACCCGTCTCCGAGGGGGTAGACCTGCCGGCAACTCCTACGGCAAAAGAAAAGCGAACTCTTCCTTAACTTAAGCAGCGCTATGCTTCATCCTCAAGGTCAACGGTTCTAGCCTCCTGAACCGTCATAATGGACTTATAAAAAGCCTCTTATGCCATTTTTACCGATTTGGCTATTTGGGCCGTTTTACTCATTTCTTTGATTACCAGGGCATAAGACTGCCCGCTCCACCACGTGCATAAACTAATTATCTCATTATAGGCCAAAGCGTGACCTTTTTTCTGGCCAAACTCTGTGACAGGGATATAATATAAAAAAGGGTGTAATCCCGATTTCTCTAAAGCGCTACGTCTTTTCCCGGCCATCATGCATCGCTCCAACCTCCTATTGCCACAGCCTTACAAGCCAAGCAAGAAGTGACAAATCTCAAGAGGGACCTTACTGCCGTTCCCAGCTTAAGCGTCTACACCTCCCAACAAAGTGAATGTACCTTATGGAACCTCCGATAGGGACTTAGATGAAGCCCGCCGACCTTCTCCACCTGCTCTGTAGATGGAACCTTCGCAGAGCTACCACTTTCGAGAATCATTTTTGTCTTTTTGCCCCGGCCAAGGGCACACCACATTCTAAAGAGATCCCTAAGACTCCAGTCCTACCCCGTCTTCTTAGGATTAAGGTTGCAGCACAGTTTGATGTAGAAGTGGCTATGATAGCAAAGAGCAGAAGAGAAGAAAGATATGTATTATATATAATAAGATAATAGTTGAGAGCACTGCTAGAAAGATAAAGATGGCGATAAGAGATTCGTTCTGTCTTTCTTCACTTCTTATCTTTATCTATGATATTAACTTGAACTTGAAGACGAGTCTTATTCATAACTAGAAAGCAGATCGAAAGAAGCATAGGTACACTGAACACTAACCCAATCCAGATGAAACTACTATTATCGGAACCCAGCTTCTCTTTTTTAGCGAATAAAGATTGAAGTCGCTCTTACACTTACTCTATTTAAAATCTTTCTAATTTATCATATGAAAGAAGGAGAAAGGGGGCTGCTACTGCAACCAAGCAATTGGTGCAGACGCTCTACGATGCAATCAGACAATGAGAGAGCGGACTCTCTTTCTCTAAGGGACACTTCCTCATTTTCTTTATTCCACCCCCTTTCGTCGGTTCCAGTAATGGGAGGGGGAGTACCATGTAGTTAGGAAGATGATCGATGCCTAAAGCATGTCTACTTAAGATCTCTATCCTTTCTGGTGATCAAGATATCCCAAGAAGAGAGACCTGACGGCGCTTACTAGAAGAGAAGGAAAGAAGACACTTACTATAAATCTATTCCACCGGAAGACTACCGCTTTCTTTCTCTCTGTCCACAGCCATGACTCACCCACCTTTCCATCCCCCCTCAGCATATAGATCCACCCGATCGATGAAGACTCGAACCGAACAGTGATCAAATCGACTGACTTTGGAGAGTCAATCCTCAGGGCAAGCCAAAGGAAGGACGGGATAGAGCTCAAAGACAGGCTGAAGGCAGAGAAGGATAGACGAGACAAGGAAGCAAAGGAGAAAAGAAAGATCGGAATAGAATAGAGGTAACGGTGGAACGAACGGTAGACCCAACTCTGTATACTTAGCCGGAAGCAGGGCGTTCCACCGATTCCACTGAGGGAGAAAGCCTTTCCCGTATCTATACCTGATCTGCTAATTTCTATCCGGTAGACTTGGTAAGGTAAAAGGGCCCCGACTTATTTGATTTCCAGAATTCGAGTTCGACCGCAGCTGCCCCTTTTGTGTTTTGGGGGGATCAAGTTCCTTGCCAACTATCGACCCCGATCTCTTTTCATTTTTGGTATTACTAGCCTAGCCTTCGTAAATCACACTAAAGCAGAGCACCCAACTATGGCAAGGCCCCCTTAAGTAAGGGTTAGGTTAGTCAATCCGGCCCGAGACGCGTTCGTTGACAAAACCGCCGTAGGAATGGAGACCTTTCAATAGAGCGGAGGCGAACTGATCAACGAGAAAGAGGCCCTACTCACTACAAACGAATACACCACAAGATCGAACTGCACTCATGCCTCTCCCGCATCAAGTTGACCGACCCCCTACGTAGTTCTTCTATCAATCATGTACGTAGGTAGGGTCCTCCATTCTGATTGGTATATCATGAAAAAAGCCATTTGCACCAGGCGCACTGCGCTTTCCCTTGCCTAGATGTTCGCCTTTCTAAGTCAAGTAATGGTGACCCGCCGAAGACTGGAGCCTCAAAACATGTTGACGAAGACCCCCGAACTGAGGGTTCGATCAGTAGAGGGGACGACTTTCCCTCCCCGGAAGAAGAATAGCCCCGCTCTCTAGCCGACTGATCCCGTGGATCATATAACTGGGAGGGAACGTGTCACATTAGAGGTGAACGATAATTACCACGATGAGGCTGGTCCCTCTTTGATTTTAGTAGACTAAGCTATTCATATGAATGCCGGGCTCTTTCTTTCACTGCTAACCCCAATAAGTCAGTTTCTTAATGCTGATATTTTATGTTTCGTCGAGCCCCGAGCTTGTGGTCCTCCTTTGAGTGTGGGTTCCATTGGATGAATCTCTCAAGTCAAGGTTCACGTACATAGCAGCAAGAATGGTGCAGCGCCTCTTTCTCGTTCTCGCTCGGGAGCCAAAACGAACACGCCTGCTACCTACTGTACTGGACCTTCGACCAGGCATTCTACCCTTGTCGAATCGGAACCAACCACCACTGTATTGCGCTCGAACAGTTGAGCGGCCGCCGGCCAGCAACTTCCGTACTGTACACAGATATAGATTCATTCTTCGTACCTGGTCCAACTTCACAACCCTTCGCGGGTTGGTAAGAAGTCAGTCTTGTTTGGTAAGACTCTATTGAACAAAGCAAAGAAAAGAGAGTGCTCGACCGGAACAACGGCCAACAAAGACCGTAATTACATAGATAACTGCTCCTCCCTTTCTCCGGCTTTAAGGCGAACCGTATGGCGGCCGGAAAGAAAAGAAAGACGACCTCCTCACCTTCTCGTAGATGGTGTCAGTGAGAGCAACTTTAGTATCCCCCGTTGACCTTCTTTTGTAGATAGAATCTTCAATGAGTGGAAACAACTTACTAATAAAGGTGCGCTTGTTGAGTAAGGCCGTTTTCTTGCAGGAGTGCTAACGCGCGCCCTTATTCTTCGCTTGCTCCGCAGTACGAGCCTCATACAGAGCTGCGCCCCTTTAATATGATGAGAAGAGGGGCCGCCCTCTTTTCTGCACCAATCTTTATTTACTACTATCTATCTTTTTTGGGGGTGTATAGCTCAGTTGGTAGAGCATTGGGCTTTTAACCTAATGGTCGCAGGTTCAAGTCCTGCTATACCCAAACAAACCTACCTTACACTATACCTATTCATTAATAAGGATGCGTAGTAACGTTCAAAGATCACTCTTTGGCCTTTAGACTCGCTTCAGCGACTTCGCCCTTTAAGTGAGAAGGGGGTGAGGTAAGGAGTAGTATAAGAGTGGCTCGGTCATCCATAGGCCTCTCCTTATTGGATTCATTCTATTCTATAGGGCGGGGCTGCAGACCAACAATCCAGCAAAAGGGCTTAAAAGCTCCTTTATCAAACCTTCCCCTTTTCAAAAAAAGAAGGTCAGCATCAAAGCCCAGCAAACCCAACCTATACAAAGAGCTCTTTTCAGCCCCTACTCCTAACAAGTGAAAGTAGCTGGCACCCACCATACCTTGCTTCGTGCCCTCGGTTTACTTCACTGGGGCTCTCTTCCCTTGGAACCAGGTATGACAGTTTACTTCTTTTTCTTCACTGACAGCATCCCAATGAAGATGTTCTTTTGTAACTGCCAGGGAGCTGGATCTAATGAATTGATCATAAAATGGAGAGATTTGGTTAACGGGAATGATCGTGGTACTCATTGAAACCCGAACTCAGAGTCGACGAGCATGAAGCAGAACCATCTGAGCACACCGAGCGGCGCATCAAGCAAATAAAGAAGGAGGGAAAGCATCGAATGGGATGTGGGAAGCGAGCTTACCGGTCTTTGCTATGGATCTTTCCCCTCGCTATAGCTACCATGTTCAGTGCCCAAACATAGATATGCCTACCTACATCTTATCTTACTACACCCACTCACCGCTCTTGGAGGTATATGAGACAGACTACGCGCTAACAGCTTTAGCAACAAGGCTATAGGCTAAACAACTAAAAAAGCAAGCATTGAAAGACGCTCACCTAGTGCATTCACCCTAAGGGAAAGTTCCTGAGTCAGTCAACTCAATTACAATCAATCAAAGAAGAGCACTATAAGCTTTCTACGCGCACCCTACGTACATAACTCCGCGATAGGACAGCAAAGGAGACACTAAATACACGCACTACAGAAGAAGCTATGTGATCAACGCGAGAAGCCTAATTGCATTTAGGAAGGAACGCATGCGCATTGGCTAGAGCAGTCACTTCCGGAGTTAGCTCTGCAGATGAAGCAAGCAAAGGCAGAAGGTTGAAAATCCACTCTTGCACAGAGCCTCTTACTCGCCAAGTGGATAGGCAGCAAGCACAACTGGATCTCCTCATCTACGATGCCTCCTTCTTCCATATGTCCGGAAGCCTTATCTTCGTCTCAGAACTCAAGCCCCTTCCCTTTACTCCATAGGGCATTCGACTATTCCCATTCACTCTATCTACTTTGGCTAATAATCTTAAATATCTGGTCATTGGCCCAAGGTCAGCTCTTGTCTATGAAAGTAAGTTCCTTCTCGGTTTCGCATGCCAATTGGCAACTGCTCTATTTCGTATCATCCCACCCAGAGGGAAAGATATGAGGTAATTTATTCATTAATAAAATTTCATTGCCTTAGTTACCAGGAAAGATCTGATGTGAACAAAAGAAGATCATGGTTGAATGCTCACAAGACATGTGACATTGGTTTAAGTTGAATCGACTGTGAACGAATGGGTTAAGCGAAAAAGGGCGTTGATCCAGGATTCGATTCGAGGCTTGACCAATCCGGAAGTTGCTGAAAGAGAAGCGGAAAGGGACATCTTGAACTCAGGGGGAAGGGACGCTAACAAGTACTAAAAAAAGACTTTCCACAAGCTCGATCTTCTATTCAAGGATTCTTCTGCCTCACAAGTACCGGGCGATCCCGACCGCACCGATGCGGCTTAACCATCGTTTATCCACAGATCTTACTTTGAAACAACTTGGAGGGGAAGGCATCCCTTAGAAGCTGCATGAGCACTTTTACCAAAGAATGTAGGGAATAGCTAAATAAAAGGAGCATTACTTCGAACCAACCAGAAAGAAATCCAATTTGGAGTACTAACCAAAGGAGCATAAGCGGAAACGTAGAAAGACCAAAAACCCAGCCTCTTGCTGAACGAGATTATCATTCTCTTTTCCAAGCCCGGTTATTGAACCTATGCTCTACTCAATCCCAAGTACCCGTATACGCTACCTTCCTTGATCGACCCAGAATGTACTATCTCTAGCCGTGAATTCACTACACGAACATTTAACATATGAAAGATAAACGAGATCCATTGCACAAGTATGCTATTTCAATCAGTCCATGCTATCCGCTACACAGGGTTATTCAATTCCGTTTGATTCAAGACAAGCAGGAACGCTTCAAATAGACTACAGTGGACATATTCTATTATTCAGAGAGCCGCATAGACCCTCGATTTAGTTTAGAAACAAGAAGATTACAGCCTAGTAGTAGGTGGAGGCACTAAGTAGCCAAAGGGTATGACGAAAGGCTACAGCTATGCATAGGAAGTCTCAGTTAATGGGATGCCGGGTTCCCTTTGAGTGTAGAAAAGCTGCTGCTCGATTTGAATTGAGGCTTCGCTTCCAATCGCCATAGTGAAACTTCTGATTAGCCCTACTCTACTAGATTAGCCATAGCTAATTCGATAAAGGAGGGGTGAAAGACTAAAATTTCGATATATGTAGAAAGGGCACGACCTTTTTAGAAACAAAGACTACGAGACTTTTATCCATCCACTGTTACAAGAATGGTATGTGCCTCCATTAGGAAGAGAGGGAGAATGTGACTCAGTTTCGGTTGAAGTTGGCTTGCTGGATCTTGGAGTTGAACGTGAATAATTGTGAGAAATTACCCCCTTGTGTATACTTCTGTTCCTAAGGGAAGGGGCTTACTCATATATATAATATAAAAAAGAAAGTTTGCACTTAATCTATTAAGGCCAATCTTCTGATCCTCAACTATTCTCAACCCTCGGAGTCTAAAAAAAAAGATGTGTATCTTGCTATTGGTATCAATCGGTCCTCTCTTTCCTTTTGGTGGCGCATGCTTAGATTACCCTTATTCTTCATCTTCTCTACCCTTCGGTTGCTTAGGGCGCCCTGAGGGATTCGCCTCTAGGAGAATAGTTATTGATCACATAGCTTGGGTACTAGAAGTTGCTGATCGTATCATTCGGGCAGAGCCTGGGTCCCTTTGTATTATGTATAGCGCAGCTCCCTCTTTCTTTTGCTAGTTTTGTTCCGATCGATGAAGGAAACTCGGTAGCGCGCGGATTCGTTTTCCTATTTCACTGGGATCGGTCCTAAGGCGCGTGCTTCAATTCAATATTGTCTTGATTGGCAGTCGCTCTTCTGTATTTTGAATCTTCAGAGATACCCTTAGAGTTCTGTCCTGAATTGGAGGGTTGTTGAGTCAAGTCAAGAAGAATAAAAAGAAAGTCCCACAAAGGAATCTTGGACAATGGGCACAAGTCTTTATTAAAGAATTAGTATCTCCATTATAATTAGCATTTCTATCAGCTCTGCTCTTTTGTCTCCTGAATATCATCTCGAGACCCAAACAACGAGATCCGGATTGGAACCAACGCATATTCAAAGCTTATGGCCCTTCAATACAACCCCCCTCTGTATAAAACCGTAAGTGAGCGGTGCGAGTCTACAAAGAAGACTTTCCATCTTCCTTCTTTGGCGCTGCTGGAGATGCCCCACAAGGCCTTCTTTCTCAAGATTTCATTTTTCGCCGCGGTGAACAAAAGGAAGCAACGCCGCTACAAGCAATAGAAAGCCACGTTTATTAATCCATTTCAGTAGGTGGCGGTGTACACTAGGTATCAACAAAGGACGCTTTCTCTCACCCAGCCCTTTGGAGGTGTTCACTCTTCGCCTTCGGCTTTCTATTGAATGATCCATCTGGTGTGCTATTTATACTCCGTCAGTGAGGGCTTCTCCCTTTTCAATCTACATGGCATACGTACACGAATGAATATTCAAACTCATCGACTCGGCTCAAAGCATATGATCAAAGCTCTAGTGGCGCACATAGCAATATCAGAATAGAATTCTCGTCGGCCTGACCGGCAGTAATAGCGAACTAACACTGTTCTAATAGAAAGGGGGAGTCCCTCTTTGCGGTAGATAACGCAACCGAACACAAAATGATTCGGTCTCGCAAAGCATCTGGGCGAGCCCCTCCCTACTAAGCATACGTTTATTACCAGATCCGATAACAGCGATTCTCCGTCTCTGACCAGGAGGTATCACATCTACAGACATTAGCCCCAAATGCTAGCTCGCATTATGAATTAATAGTAAGTCGCTACATCATGCTTTTGAGGAAGCTATTCGGGCTTACCCGCCTCCTATTTATCAATTCTTTCCGTTTGATGGGCGTGCTCTTGTTTCTAGGTTTGGATGTTCTTTAAGGGTCTACTAGATTACGTCAATACATGAATCTCATCTTTCCAATCTCTTTCTTCTTTACCCGCTCATTCCTCTGACTTTATGCCTTCTATTCGGCTCCTACCCTACCAAGTCCGACCGGGGGTTAACTTTTCGTTATCAACTGCTTTCTTACTTTAAAATGTTGTATCATGGGCTTGAGGTATCACCGCCTACGAGTATAGATTTCCCGTTCGGTACACATACCCGAAGGATAGAACCTCTCGCCTCTTCTGTGGAAGCATCCTTAGGGAGGTCAAGTCCATATAATAGGACTAGCCACAAGTACTGAGACAATATCTAAAATATTTGCAATTCTTCACTTTTTTTATTTTAACCCAGTTCCGGGAATCAGGCAAGTAAGATCTTTAACACAAGCTTGGCACCTAGGAATAGGCGTTTTATGGATGATTCAAGCCCTGCACACTCAAAGGCGAGAACGAAGTAGCGATTGCTCGTCCAAATGGGTTACCACCAAATCAAGAAAAATAAAAATTATATGTATTGAATTTATACCTCAATCAGCCCTTTAACACCTTCGAAAGAAAAAAGAAGGAAAGCACCCATCTCAAGTGCCTTGCTTCCTCTCCTTATCAGTCGAGCTATTTCATTCCTTCTTTTTTCCAAAGCAGGGTTAGCGTGAAAGGGTGAGTTGACTCGGGAAAGAGTTATGAGTTAGCTTCGGGATATGGCCTTTGCCTCGGATTATCCCATAAATTGGAACTGTTGATGCATGGGAGGGAATAAGAAGAAGAGGAACGTAGTAACTCGACTGTAAGGAGAGGAACGAAGAGAGAAGAAAGATCCTGATTTTATCAATGAATAACTTGCGTCAGATAAAAAGAAAGCAAAGAAACCTGCATTAACCCAGGATTTTTCAAAGCAATACCGGTAGCTAAGGGCTTTGAAGTTGTTGCTTAACACATCCTATTCGAACAATCAAGATAAAGGGGCTTTTAAGTAAGGATTCCCGGGGGTTTCTCAGAGAAATTCCGATAGACTATTAAGGAGAAAATAACTGTAAGGAAGATTGCCGGATTGATTTATAATTTAGTAAGGAAAGCCAGGGGATTTCTATCAAGGGCAGCTATGTCAGGGATGCTCGTCCGAAGAAAGTGAAGATATCCAGGGAGATTCATAGGGGCGTATCAGGAATTGGCCTCTTATTAGGACTCTACCACTCCTATGGAAAGGTATTCCAAGGAAGCATCAATCAATATGCGGGAACCCGAATTCAAAAGAAGAAAGCCTTCATGCATCCAGGGGAGCTACACCCATCTCACTAACAGGATAAACCGGATAGACAAGTCCTTATTTTAGAGATTCAGTCCCAGGTTTTCTGAGAGCAGCGGAGCAAGAAGAAGATACGGCTACTTCCCAAGCATCCTAGTAATCTAGTCTGCAAAAAAGCAGCTAAAAGCGACGTCCCAGTCTTGAGACCTGATCAATCCCATGAATTCTCAATCCTTATGCTTATCAGTCTTCGTTACTCGGATTACAGTCGAGCTATTTTGTGTGTGATTGTCTATTTTAAGATCATATTGGAAACCTGGGATATGCCCATAGGGAAACCTATATTATTAACATGTTTGGCAGGAACGTACCTATCGTCATATCTGAGGGGACCCTATCTCCGGTCTCAGCAAGCTATGGGATATAACAAGGAATGCACCTTCCTCTTTGGAGGCAGGGTCAGTCATTCTGCTTTGGTTCTGCTGTTAACCACAACTAACATGACTTAACCAAGTCAGATGGCCTCTATTCTTTTTCTTTTTTTAACTCCTTTCCTAATGTTTTGTTTGGGAAATCTCACTCACTACACACAATCTATATGATATGTGTGATGCCGACACCTAAGATAGAGAGAGTTACGACGACTATAATCAGAAGAAGAGGTTATGAAGTAACTCGACTGATAAGGAGAGGAAAGACCTCGGGCATTGAATCTCTGGCCTTAGCCTGCCTACCAGTCTTGATCTCTTGCAAGAACAAAGGGAAGCACTAAGAAACTATTTCAGCATGCAATTGGCAGAAATTATTCACTCGGATGCTCTCACAGCGATGCTGAAAAGGTCATCTCTACTCTGGCTCAACACTTCCCTTACTTACGCGAAAGAATCATCCTCAGAAAACAAGCATCCCGGATGGTTGAGCTCAAGCGAAGCACCCTGAGAGCAAGAAGTTCGATCAATTCTGCCAAAGCCTCTCAGTCTACTGCTTCTGAAAAGACTTCTTACTACTCTAGTTAGGAAGTATAGTTTCAATATGGGCTTCTATCTTATTTGTTCTCCTCTGCTTACAAACTGGGTAAGAAGAAGTAGAAATCTGCAGTTAAGATGAATGCAAGAATCGGATCTGAGCTCCCCCGGCTCTACGACCCCGCAAGGCACTACTGTAGAGCTCTTTGGGCGAGACTTTCTCGATCACAGCTTCTCACTGACAGACTAGCAATTCAAGAACAGCTTCTTTCTCTTACGCAATTTAGACTCTCCACAACAATCTGTATTTCGAAACAAGGAAAAGGATTCTCGACATGCTATGCAAGGCGGCAGGTGCTACTTCCTGTTAGACGAAGCTTAATGTGTTTTCTATTGGACTTGGTTGAGTTGAAGAAGAAAAGAGAGTGAGTTTGATTCCTTTCTCACTGAGGAAACTTGGCAAAGGTTTCCAAGCCGTAGTCCAAGAGGCAAAGGTTGTTTGCCTTGCTTTCAAACTGACTTGCCTTATCCTATTGGGTGAAAGTACTATTACTGCTATACCCGTCTACCCGGTCTTACTGTGAGCCCTCCCACTCTTGGAAGAAGTCACACCTTAGACACGGTAGGTCAGATTAGAACTGAAAGGCCCTTAGACCATTACACAATGGAGCACTTGCTTACACCACTAGTTAGAGAACTGGGGAAGGGGGAAGAAAGGAGCAACTTAGATCTCCACCGTCCTCCTTATGTGATGCTTACTAATCCAGCGGATCCCTCACCAGATGCTTAGTCAGAGCCATTCTCCTTGTGCTTTGATAGACTACTATAATAGACTCTTTAGGAGAAACATTCTCCGCTTCGGCTTGCCTCTGGAAGCTCTATTGTTAGACAGACCTTAGCGGACTACTTATTTGAAGCTTGACTTGTTCTCAGGATCTAAACTGACTGGAAAGAAGAAGCATTAACGGATGAAAGTAAGGATGGAAAAAAAGAGGCTGTTAGCTCTTGCTTTGCCTCGGATGCGGCACCCTCTATTCCTAAACTAGAGAGCGTCAGGGATGCTTTGGAATAAGCTAAGCTCTTCCAGTGAGAGTGGCCTATCCACTGCGCCGATCCCTTTTTTATTCTTATCAGCGGGATAGGGAACTAGTCCTCTGCGATTGCACGACCTTTCCTCACCAGCAGAAAATAAAAACAATCCAACGCCTAGAGTTTCTTTTTAGGCAGCCTAATTCTTTCTCCCTAAACATATATAGAAAGAGGAGTAACGACGGGACAGGTCACGACTACGTGTTTGACTCCGGCCAGAGAGTTCTTTTGTCCAACTACTACTCCAACTCTATAGAAAAGACAGTCAGGCCTCTCCCTTGAGCCCCGGGAGGACAGGTTATATTCAGAATAAGAAAAAGATTCCAGCAAGAAAACGGATGGCAATCAACGGCTTTATAAAGCTCAAGGAGTTGCTTGTTGGCTGGGAAGCGAAGAAAGAACGTAAGCACGCCAGTGGGTGTCTTTCGCATGTTGCCATTCCAGAGGTGAAAGTACACTTTCTTTATTCTTTATTAAATTTCTGGCATAAGAGGGCTTTTATCTTTGCTCTTTTAGCGGAATAAGAGCAGTTTGGTAAGATTATAATATAGGTCAGAAAGAATCAAATGTCCCTAGTATCAGGAAAGAGGGTGCACATTCATAGGCCAATCTGTTTTCTTGCCCGTTCCCAGGAAAGGTATGAAAGACGCCTATTCTTCAGGCAAGGAGCGCTTCCTATATAGAATATGTCCGAACTTCTTTCCCCGTACCGGACCGCAGCAGCTAAAGGACGTGCCACTGGACGAGGATTTCTTTCATTTTTGTTAATATTCTATGAGCGCGTTCTCCTCTTTTGAAAGAAAGATGTAAAGTGTGGTCTTCTCGTCACTCTTCGGGATGCTAAAGAAATAGTCGGTATTGATTCGATTCTTCCATGGGATATGGGTTTACATGGCGGGGACTCCCAACTTATTGAATAGGTGACGATGGTCGAGGAATAGGCCTTGGCAACAGCAAGCCTTTCTCCTTTCTTTTCGTTTGTTTATTCCACATGACTACTCGAGGGTTCCAAAAAGGGTAGTGTGAGGCTAGCAAATGTCGTCTTACGATCATGATACTCGGAGCCTTAAGTGAGCTCCCGCTAGGCTAGGTTAGGTGTAGCAACCTGACGACACGAAAGGTTTCGAATCTTCAATGCTACTCCTAAACAGTAAAGAGGAAGGCTTGGACCAGCTCCTTAATTTGTAGGCGAGAAGCTCTTTGTTCGAGTTGACTGTGTGATTGTGGTTTTATTTATGGCAACCGGAAACCTTTTCCTGAATTGAGAATGAGTAGAAGCTTGACAGGGGTTTATGGGATGGATGCGGGAAAGAACTCCCCTTTTGCAAAGCAAGGTTTCACCCTCTGATTACACTTTTTTTTTTTTAGGGATGGGATCTTCTGCCTAGATTAGATCTCTCACGGGATTCATCTGGCATTTCTGGATGGACTGGCATTGAGCATGTCATTCCGGACTTCGCTATTCTCACAGTCAGATCGGACATTGAAATCTGAAGTAAACTATCAAGACAGGACTGTCTTATCTATTTTATTTGCTGACAGTTGTATTCTCTCTCCTATTAGCTGTCAGTTGCAATATTGACTTTTTTGTCTTATCTTCTTTCTGAACATCTTACCTTCCTTGTCTTAGCGGTGCAGATCTTCTTTATGCTTTAAGTGGATCTTCCATGTGCCAATCAAAGAGAACGAAGTGCACTACACTTAGCTCTCTAGGTTAACGTCCAATCCTGTCCACCTAGCATCCCACCTTCCCCAAGTTTTAGTATTGGGCACCAGGTCTTTCGATGAGCTTACTAGAGGGAGAGAGATCGATTAGCCGTGAAGGGGCCCCTTGCCCACTCCCCTTCCCCCCATTTCCGGGGGCCTCGTCCTCTTCAGGTAGGAGAGACTACACCTTTCAAAAGGAGAAACTTAGAAAACAAAGAGAATCAAAAAGGCCATCATTAATGCGAACAAGGCAATAGCCTCGGTTAGAGCAAAGCCCAGGATTGCATATCCGAATAACTGTTTTGCCAATGATGGATTTCTTGCCACGGAATGAATTAATGAACTGAATACGTTTCCAATACCTACAGCAGCTCCCGCTGAAGCAATTGTAGCAGCTCCGGCACCCATTGATTTTGCACCTTCTAACATCTCGAATTGAGAAAGTCTCGTCACGCTCTTTCATTCACGATTTTATGTTCTCGTCGCTTCTTCCCCTCGTTCCTTTTCTCTTGGACATCTCACTTTAGGAAGCAAAGGCAAGCAGACTAGGCGGCAGAGGTTGTCTTCGCGGAAGGGGAAGAGTAGGAGGCTTTGAGTCGGGCATCAAAACTCGGCGTAGATAGAAAGTCCGCTACCCATTCAAGCAGCTTGTAAGGCTACAGTACTGCTTCATATAAGATGTACCAAGGACAAGTCAGATAGTGCACATTACTAGTGGGATAACTTTAGACTTATGTCTCACTCTTCTGGATAGCACAGGAAAGAGAAAGAAGACTAAGCAGACGATTCGGTGGGGCCTCACTTCAGGGGGAACATAGGCAAGGAAAATCCTGTCTCACTAGATCTATTGCTGGGGGCTAAAGCACAGGTTTACCCGCTAGTGGGTTTTTCTCTTTCATCGGTTCTGGAACGGGTCTGACTGGAACATCGCTGTCACGAACAGCGTAAACTGAGTATGGGTAGTCTAACTACTCATGCTAGTAGTTTATCTACTAGATGCTCTATAACTCACTAGAAAATAAGATTCTAAACTGGATTGACTCGGCCGATGAACCAACCTCACCAGGGACGCAAAAGGTAGACCCAGTGGACTGACTACTATAGCTGGTACTCCAAAAAGGGAAGGTAACATGCCGGGACGGCGAAAACGAGAAGAAGGATCAAAACATCGAAAGCCTTTCTGAGCCAGAGAATTGGACGTGTGATCCATAATAGAAGAGCCTTTTAGCGTAGCGGCGAAACGTGCCTGCTCTACGATCAAAGAATTTTTTGAATTGATAAGTATTCATGAGTGCATATACGTGGGCCTCCGGTCCTCGGACCTCAGTGTCCCTTTTGTCTTCCTCGTAGGGCGGCTCCTCGCCGTAGCCTGCTATCTCCTCCAACTCGTCATAGAATGAGGCCATGTTCACACCGCTTCGCCCCTTTATTGATTGACTGGATTGGCTGGCTTAAGAATGGAAGGCTCTTCAAGGCAATGAAATTTTTGGTTCCAGTTGTGCGGTTGAAAATACATACGAAAAGGAAGAAAGAATAAGGCAAAGATCAGAGAATAGCTAACTCGTGTTGACGAAAGAATGCTTCGGTGGCTGTAGCTAATACAAGGAAAGCGAGTAGGAATTACGACACCAAGAGCTCGTTCACCTTCAGACCAAGAACTCAAAGAGCGAGAGCGAGCCACGTAATCCACATACTAATCAATCTTACTGATACTGAATGATAGCAAAACAAATAGATCAATAGAAAGACGAATAGATAGAAAAATGATTCAAACACTAGAGCATAATCCAAAAAAAGAAAAAAGAAATGCCTTGAGCATTGAAGCCGGAAGGAAAGCCATTAAGCAAGCCCCTAACTCCATACTCTATTTCCTGCCTTTGCCCTCTCAAGCAAGATAAATTGAACCAAATGCAATCAATCGTCAGACCGCCGGAAGTCACTCTTTCTCTTTTCCAGGCATACAATCAACACTTCTTTCATTCAAAGGTAGGTGTATAAGCCCTTATATTGATCGATTCGCCTAAACGAGTTTCACAAATTCGTTAAGGACACAACCCTAACTAATATGAAAGGCTATGGATATAGTCTACATCGGCTAGTCATAGGAAGAATAAAAAGACCAGCGTTAGGCCTCTTCAGCTAATAGATGTGTCAAAGACCGTTGCCAGGTTCAAGCTACTGAGGGTTCACTTGAACCTGGCAATTAGACCCAAGTGAGAAATGGAGAAAAGAAAGCAATAAGATAAAAGAGGGGAAAGACCTGAACACCCTCGGCGTTCTGCGCACAAAGGGGGAGCACACTTATAGCGACAGAAGTGAGAGAGCGGGATTGAGAGGACCCCGTGGGGCTCGAGGAAAGAGCTGAGACTCTGCAAAATAAAAAAAATGGAAATGAGATCAAAGGTAACGATATACCTCTCATGTCAAGGGTAATGAATGGCAGAAGAGTAGTCCAGAGAAACCCAGCGCTTCCATTCGGAAGGTTTGGCTTGAGAAGAACATACTGTAACTCCCACTTTTTCAGCCCCTGGCATCTCCAAGCTTTGGGACGAAGCTGGACTAAGACTCTTTTCGTTGGGTTGCCTTTCCGGTAAGAGAGTAAGCGTATGAAGAAGAGTTCATAGGCGGATCGAACTCCAAGCAAAGTTTAAAGCGGTAAGGCATTCAATTAATTAGGCTGTGGTCAATCTTCAGATATGGAATAGGTACCAAACCGGAGTCAGAGTCAGCTGCGGCATTTCATTCAGTCAGCTTGGCTTTTTATCTAGTTTGCCTTTTCCTTGGCGCCCTTCTTTAGTCAATCTCGCATTGGTCCATTCCGGTCTTCAGTCAGTCAAGTCAGTGTGCACCAAGCAAGTAAGCAAGCCAGTGAATTGATCCGAGGGTGAATAGACTAAGGTAGTGAAGTCATCCTAGCTCAATGCTTTCCTATCTGGTCCTGGAGCCTTCAATTAAAAAAAAGACCTTACGGAACGGAAAAATGGAATCCTCTGAGATAGGTTGAGAAAGCGCGTTAATATCCTGTTGAGAAGTCATCTTGCCACTAAGATAAGGATCTAAATCAAATAATATTAGGAATGATGGTCAGTAGTAAAGAGGTTCTGGTAATCTCGCACGATGTGGCCGCCAAGGATATTGGTGTGATTCAATATCCAATTTCCAGTCCTAAAGGGCTCAAATCCTATGACGCCTTCCGCGTTTAAGGGTGGATAACTGAAATGAATAGTCTTGGACTCCCCTTTTTTTAAAATCCAACTGATACGGGATTTAATAAACAAAAAGTCCTCTTCCCCCAGAGTTCAATGTGTTAGGCGGAATCGCATATGAGGCAAGGTTTTTCTCCCTTAACCTCTTTTTTTCCCACCAATCAGCCGGGACATAGTCAAGGAGGGGAACTGCAAGTAAAGTAAGCACATATGTCATTCTCTTCCTCTTATCTAGCTAACCCTATTTTTTTTGTTTTGAAAGGCTTTCATTCAGGTTGTGTTGTCCTCCCTCCGGTCGCCTTGATGAATAGCATTTATGACAGGAATTTTTGGTTATACCCGGTATTCCCCCCTAACTCGATCTAAACCTGAAGTCTAGTAAGGACAGATTCACTCTTCAACTGTTATCTACGTGAAAACAGACTATCTTCGTCTTATGCGATCTACGAATATCATAATAGGTAAGTCAGAAGATTGTGTAACGATGAAATAGAATTCTCTCCCGGAAGTATGCTTTGCTGAATATCTGGTCGGTCTTCTTTCTTTCCTGATCTCAACCCGCTCATTGGTACTGAGGCTACTGTTCTCACCCTTTTATTTACGGAATGCTTTCTGAAGAACT
>NW_028196877.1:32500-55532 GCF_037176805.1 Vigna unguiculata
CAGGAGCTCGGACTGAGTCTAGTTTAGGTCCATCCGAGGGTTTGGACGTCACTTCTTCACTTTTCTGCTTTTTGGATGGGTGCTCTCCCCCGAGTGAAGGCATAAGCCGTAGACAGTCACTAGTTTGATCGCTATGCCATTCTCGGCAACGATGTGGTGATAGCTGATCGACGAGTTGCTTCGGTCTACCTTGTTGAATCATCTACATTGATTGAGGACTCGATGTCAGAATGCATTCTTCGATACCCTGTTGTAGAAGTTTTCATCTAGTTCCTGTAGCTAGTCGTAGATGCATATTATAGCTGCTATCGGATCAGAGGTTCGGGGGATTTTTCACTTGATTATTTAAAAATAGATATTCATTTCATTCCTGTTGGATCTCTTGCTTTCAAGTTCTTTTAGTTTCTATGTAACTCAATCAGGACGTAGATGTAGATACGGATAGGGGTCAACCGGGTAACCAATCCCGGTGGCTGGATGACTCCTTCACCCTTAGATCGCAAGACTAAGGCAAACGAGGCGGAACCTCGGTGGCGTGATAGGCTGGTTCTCACCAGGGTCAGTCCTATCACAAAATTGGAGTTTCTAACCTCACTCTGCTTGGTAAGGCAGAGCCCTATGTTAGTCACATAGGCACCCCCCGGTTTCTTAGTGAAACTCATCAAGGTGAGGGTGGGCTAGCTTATAGCTATTCTATCACTCAGGGATCCAGAATGGAGCAACTGGGGGTGACGCGGAAGCCACCCGGGTGGGGCTGGTAAGATATGATATCAAGCGGTCTAGAATAGAATCGAAAGCTCAAAAGGGAAGTGAAGGATCAGTTCCTCCCATGCAATGTGGCATGGCTCGCTCGTGACTCATTGAGGAAGGGGCACGGTTCGAGATTATGTGAAGGACCCTAATGCTTAACATAAATAAGAGGACAAAGTCTTCCATTGAATGGCTGGTTTACAAACCTGGGCTCAGACGTAAGTCAGGAGAGGATTGAGCCTCTTGGTGGACTACAAGTTGAAGAGTTCATAATGTTGGGAAAAAACGGATCTGCCATTCCTACTCCCCAGTTATGTCATCCCTTACCTATGATTCCATCCTAGTTTTCGCCGCCCATGGTTCCGAGAGACCCAATTTATACAGAATGAGCACCTCACCCCTTTCTTTCCTTGTAGTTGGAGTTGGGCAAGATTTCACTTGTAAATGGATTGGCTTTAGATGCGGCTCATAACCACTGCTTGTGAACAGCTTGACTCCTGCTTTCCCGGCTACAGTACAGATTGTGCCAAAGACAGCTCGCTCCTGCTCAAAAATCACACAATAAGCCAAGGCAAGGCGGCCAGTTCTAATCTAGCTATTTCAAAACAAATTCTCATCTCAGGAAGACAGATCGAACTATTACAGATAGAACAGATAGATTGGTGTAGGCTCTAAGCCAAGCCGCCTATCTCGTGTGCTATAAAATACACAACGTACTTTCCCGAGCCTTTCTCAAGCTATTATGTCTAGTCCCAGGTACAAAGAGGTGTATATATAGCGTTCTCCTTCCTGCCTCGACCCTTTCGGCTAAGAGGAAATCCGGAGCGACAAAAGCGATTCCGGTCTCCCCACCATTCATTTGAAAGGTATAAGGCACGCCATTCGGTCCTTTCTAAAGTAGTAGTAGTGGTGGCTATCTCCGAAGTCTGGGATCTATTCCAACTTTACTTCATGTAAATAGTTGATAAGATTCGTGAACCCTGTTGAGTCCACGGGAAGATCTTCTTGTTCGGATTGCTAGCTTAGCTGCCCTTTTGGATACTACAATTTTCTTTTCATTTTACAGTTTACATCCAGGCCAAGTCCTTTTCTGCCTGTGGGAAACCAAGCAATGGATTCTCCCTGTGTCAATGTTATGGGTCCAATTCTAACTCTTTCATTGCTCTCTCCAGAAGCTTCACTTGCGACCTTATGCTTTCTATCCTAAATAGAGAAAGAGGGAAATAGGTCGTCAAATCAAAAGACGAGGCTGAGCGTTAGCGATGGGCTGGGTAACGAAGGGTGAGTGTCACGATGGTGCGAAGCAGAGAAGGAAAGTCAAGGGCTTTGTGGGCTAAGGGATCTCGATATGCCCCTTTAGATAAGAGTCAGTAGGCCTAGAAGGCTCCTATGCCAAAAGAAAATGCTCTACATGACTAAAGTCAAGGCGAACGGCATTAGTACAGCTGTTAAGAAGACTCTCCGATGTTGACTTTGTAAATTCATAGGCCTTTGTAACCGGTAGGTTACTTTTTACATAGAATTTCTAATGGAACTACCGTCTATTGTATAGGGCTACTATATTCATTTGTACTCGTCTACTAATGCCGGTCGGATTAGCTACATCGGATTGACTACTACCCTAGGATGATAGGACCAGTTGGAACGGCTTCTTCTCTTTCTACCTACACATCTCAGAGCTCATACACCTGCGCATCTCACTAGCGTCCTCTCTGTCCCGTAAGCATTTAGGGTCTTACTCTCTCTTCTCGGTCAGTATATTCCCCTAATCTCTCTATCATTGGCATTGGCATTGGAATAGCCAACAATAATAGGTAATGAACTCCTTGGGATCGAAAGAGAACTTTTGCTTTGGTCTCGAGGAATTGTTGAGCGAGGCTGACTTTAGAGGTGTAAGCACCGCGAGTCTCAATCCAGTCAAATTCCTGTTGGCTCATAACTGAGCGAAAGGCATAATAGATTCTTGCTCTTCTTAGCCTTGCAAATGAGGCGGTTGATAGACCCTTCCTGTCCTAGTGGTATGGTTAACATAAACTTCTGACTCTGAGGCTAGCTCTAGGACAAGCGGAGGTTCTTCTTTCTCCTCTGGGGTTAAGTCCAATACTAATGTGTATCTTTCTGCTTTATTCACTTCCTGAACAGTTTCTGTGCCCATTCTGGATTGAATACCTGTATATCTTGGTAAGATTAGGGTCAACGGTTTGTGCCTGTCTATTCCATCCATCCCTTCGTGGAGTTAGGGCGTGTGATGTGTCCTTTCCGATGCCCTCGGCCGCATTTCGGAATCAAAGAGTCATGGTGCTTTAGTTGTGGGTTAGCAGGGATAAGTTGGACTGCGCTAGTAGTTAGGGTGGTAAGATGAGCACCGCGATCGAAGGGCTCACTCTATGGAAGTCCTCTCCCACTTGAAAGCTAAATAAGGACACAAAGAATTGTATTCCATTCTTAGCAGAGGTTCCTTCCATCTAATCCCTCGAAGTACTTCGCTCACCTTCGAAGAGTGAAATGATCATTCAAAGCAGACTAACTAAAGGCATAGGGCAAAGGAGCTTAGAAGGGTGAGGGTGGCGGAGGGAATAAGGTATGAAATCACTTAGATAGAAGCATGTTGGATGACGGCCCCTATCGCTAATAAGAGACTGAATGGCAACAATTATGGATTCATAAATTTGGAGAAATAAGGTAATAGAAGGCTAGCTATATGCTTAACACAGCTAGTTCGAGAGCCATCGAAGTATCTAACTGCGCATTATAGCTAATCTGTCTGAGCCATCTCTTTTGAAGGTATGACACCTGCTAGGTTGACCGCGCCTCGAGGGAGACTATGGTAAGGTCGGATAGATCGAGTCTTTTGATACTCTTATTCTTAGGATTGGGCCCCTCAGTAATGAAAGCTATTGAAGAATGCCTCCCACCCGAAAGAGAAGAAGACATCGAGAAAACAGGGTGGCTCTCAAACTGAAACACATGTGGTAGGGTCTCTCTTTGTGAGCATACCAACCCGAGTTGGATCAATGAGGATGGTGTGATCTGACCTCTCAATCGTGGGTTTCCCCGTTCGAGGACTCCCTCGCCTTTGTCTTTCCTTTCGGCAGAGAAGAAGACGGAAAAACATAAGGGGATCTTTTTTTTTAAACTCCAAGGAGGATGGGCATGACAGAGTTTGGCAAGAATCATCCCTTCCTTTTTCAAAGACGACGAGCCGCCCACCTTCATTACCTAAGATGAAGAATTCTCACCCATGCTACGAGTCTGCGGTCAAGCGCAATCTGAGATCCCTCGTCGATAGACATGAACCAGGCGAGTCCGAATCCCTTTCTGTTTTGTTTTGTCAGCTGATCTTACGAGCTTTCATAGAAAGCCTATATCTTATAGCGCGTACAAGAAGAAGTGGTGGACAATCTTCTCTGCGCTCTTTGACCTACCATAGATCCTTAGTGGTGGACCGATCGACCTCAAGCCCTATCGTCAAAGACAGACTCTTTTAGTGCAATGAGATAGGTACTTTCAAAAAGTCAGTGGTAGGTTGTTCTCGTCAAGCAGTAAGGCGACAATCCAATCCTGAGCTTCGTCAATAGGCGTCCAATCCTGGGAAAAAAGTAGGGTAGAATCGCCGAGTCGTCTAGCCTAGTAAAAAGCAAGAGCCCCTGCCTCAACTCCACAATCACAATCATTTGTAAAGTAAAAAAGGGTGGTTTGCTCGTGCAATCTACGATAAATTCGTTCATTCACATGTTTTATTTTATCTGTTTGACTCAGAAGGAGGAGAAGACGAAGCCGAAGATACAGAAAGAATCGTCTCCAGCGCACCGATGGGAGACGGGGCCCCCGCAAGGAAAAGTGCTGCTCTCATAACCGACTGTTTTTAATCTTTTTATGGATGTGATATATCTGATGTTCAATTCTGTCATAGGGGCTGCTGCACACTGATATAAATCAAATTGAATTACGTCATCCGAGTGAAAATCAGACGATTCCACAGTTTGACCTGTCTATTAATGTCACGTCCCGCCTGTGCAGACTGACCTTTCTTTCATGACACTCTCGGCCATAAGCTGTATTATGTGTTTTCGCTAGGACCGACTTCTTTCGGGGCTACTCTCCTCCCGCTAGAAATGTAATAATACATCGAGAGTCTAATCCCGTGGCCCCCTCCGGCCAAATCAGTTCATTTCGCTCTCAGCGACCGCTCTTCGTTTAGGACGGACCGCTCTTCCTCTTCGGGTCCTCCTTGACTTATCTTTCTCCGGTCGTCCCCTCCGATCATGATCTACTTACTCCCTGTGATATAGCTTATGTTCAATAGGATCGAGACTACTCTAACAAACAATTGAAAATGAGAGGCAAGCAGGAATTGAACCCACTAATGGGCCAGCGCTTGGCGTTTACTCTAGCCCGTCTTTATAGGATAGATAGACCTATTTATTCAGTTGTCTTTCCCCTTACCTTATCAGTAGATCGGTGGAGGCCCGACCCTTGGTCCGACCTTGATGCCATAGTTTGGAGGGGGGCTGAGCAGTGGGTTGGAAAGAGTTGTAGAAAGAGAGGAATCGAGATAAAGTGCACTTTCCCTTGATGTCAGTCTATTCCAACAAAGCACACAATAAGTGAGATGAGCCTGCCAGCTCCGCCTTGGCCCTATGCCTTTTGGCCAGCTCGTCTGGACTTGGCTTTGACCGGTCTGCCCCCCTCTTGCAAGGATTCGACGCCTCCACTTGATGCTTTACGCCCACGCTTCGTTCAGGCAGCGCTACTCGGATATGTCTTGCCAATCGCCAAAGCAGTGCTACTTCCAGGATTTTTTTCGGCCAAGCTCGGGAACCTTCCCTTTAGTGAAAGGCTCTATCCCGGGACGAAGATAAAGAGGGGGGGAAGGCCAAGTACGAGATCACAGGGATCGGGCTGGAGCTTGACAAGAGCGATACAGGAAACCATACAATCGAAGGCTAGCAAGAAGAAGCAAAAAGATAGTCAAAGCTCAAGGGATTCATCACGAAGGCAAGTGCTCCAGCGGAAGCTATCAATTCAAAGGGAAGACCGGGTAGTGGTAGTTAACCGGGGGAGGGAGCAGCTCATCCGTCAGGATGGGATCCCTCTACTTCACGTTTTTGGCTTATCTTTTTATTGCTCAGACGCTTCCCATTGTCCGTCTGGTTGATGAAATAGGGGTTCCCGGTGAAGAAGAGGAGAAAGAAGACCTCAATCGTAAAGTAAGATCATATATCCTTTACACCCTGTCACGAACTATGATGGAACTGCCCGGCTAGCCATCTCATATGCTTCACACATGATGTTCGATTGCTTTCATAGAGCACATGACTATCTTCCAATCTAGTCTCGGTGGATGCTTTGCTACACACCCCTTTACTGGGACTGTCTTTGGCAAAGCCCGGTGATTGTATAATGGATACAGCTCATTGAGAAGAAGGCTTTCCCTCTTTCCTGTCCGGCCAAGTTTGAACTTCGATCGCTGGAAACTCATGCTTTCAGGCTTGCGTGCTTGTTCGAAACTCTTGATCTTCTCTCTAATCCCCATGCCATGATAGGAAAAATGGACCTCAATAGTAAGAAAACCCTGGAACAACGGAAAGGCTTCTCCCAAGGGAGATGGTCCCATAGCGTCTATCAGAGTCTGTTGATTGCCTTTTTATCTTTCTCCTCCTTCCCCTTCCATTCTATATCAGCTAGCTGGAAAAAGGGCTGTCCCGATGTGACTTGTCATCCTTGATGGCGGTCTTCTAACTCTTATGGCTACTCCATGCGGCTAGCGCCTTCCCATCCGAGTGACATAAGCCTTCCCCTGCAGTGAAGTTTCTTCCGCTTGAAAAAAAAAAGCATTTCTTATCCATCGCTCGTAGGGGTACTACTTCTCTCCTACTATCAAACCATATCGAAAAAGGAAGTCTTTCTAGCACTGATATGGCTCATGCTCCATAGCCTACTTAATTAACCATGCTCTCGTTCGTGCCCCATGTCTTCCATAAGTAAGTAAATGGCTCATAAGACAAGCAAGAATTCAAGCATCATTTCCAGGCACGTGTAAAATCAAATAATAAGGGACGGTCGGGATCGGTCTTTGTGCCTATGGGAATAAAGAACCTGGCCTTCGGGCAATTCATGTCTTTCTTTGATTTAGTACTACTTTAGTTTTTCAAAGGAAGATATTTTCTTTCCCTGCAGTGCTATAGTGCGCTTGGACTCTATCTCCGCTCCGCTGTCTGGCTTTCATGAAGAAAGATTGAAAGCGTCCTTATGTCAAAGATGTTCGTGTACTTTAGAAATAGGACTGCTCTTTCTAGGACTGTTAGCCCTGGTCTCTAGCCACCTAGAACTACCAGAGACTCGATCCACCTCAGGAACATTCAAAAGACTAAACTGGAACTCACTTATTGTCTCATGCCACCTCGGAAGATAAGACATATTCTCAGACAGAAAAGAAAGGACTTACCACTTGGCCACACTAAGAAGCCGGAGTCTGAGCTAGTAGCTAGCCCCAGGTATAGAACTGGAGTTCTCTATCAGGGAATTCCAGGAGTGAAATAGCAGGATTTTTTTTTTCATTGGATAGTGGTGCTACATGGAGTTAGGAAAAATAGGATCTCATGTGGAAGAAGGGCTAGACTGAAAGAAGATCTAAATAAGACAGGATTGTGACCTAATAAGCTAAAAATTCCGGACTCTACTCTAAGAAGTAAGCAAGCGCTACGCCCCTTGAAAGCGAAAGCGAGGAAAGGCTAATTGCGAAGAATCCTGTTATCGAATTAGCTCTTGCTGCGCCTTGTTCTCGAATAAGCTCTTTGAAACAGGAAAATAGCGTATCGTATAGGATATAGGAATGGAAAGGTATCGATTGCGGGCGGCTTTGAACCGGAGAGTTCTAAGGATCGTTGCGTAGGCCTCTTATCTTTGCGGGTGGATGCCCATGGAAAGCTGTTAAAGCAACTGACACCGGTTAATCAATAGTAGTGAGATCCACATCCCTGTCCCCTTCTTGAACAACCTATTCTGTGCGTGGAAGAAAAAGTTGTTTTGCTATAGCACCAAGTTTTATCCTGCAATGATCACCATTTACGCCGCACATAATCGTCTTATAACTGTTAGGAATCTTTCTTCCCATCGGGGAGATCGATCAATTTCAATTTCTCATGCCAGCCCATGAGGGATAAAATCATTCTTAGTTTTGCCGCTAGTGAAGAACAACATTTCTCGAAATAGAGGCGACCGAAGGGAGGGAAAAGGTCTTCATTGATTTCGCCCATAGGTGGGATCTAAATTCCTCCTTTTTGACATGCCACTTCCAGGGAAATGCTATTTGCTAGTTTTCCCAGAGGAAACGATCGGCCCATCGATACCGTATGGAAACAGGAACAAGAGAAGAACGAAGCCCTACATCGCTGTCTTCCGGGGTATTGAGAATGTGGTATTGCTTCGCGCGGTCTCAGTCTCAGTAGGTTGCTAGCTTCCTTGCTCCGATATGAGTTGATAAGTATCCGGGGAAGTCCCCTATAAGGCTAGTCCCGTTCCACTCTTCTCTCAATGTCAGTGCTTGGGGATCGGGTACAGCGAGATCACTTTTCAGCTTGTTAGTCTGCTATGCATGAAAGCAAGGAGGAGTTTTTCTTTAATTACTCGGCGGTATGTGATCAATTTGTATACAAGGTCTCACATGTAGAGATGCCCTACCCATAGAGGAAGGAGTTGGTAGCAGACAAGTCATTCAGCAATGAAACTTCCATGGCGTAAATAAATGGATCTTTCACGAATCTGTCTAGAGAGATCTATATTGCATAGATAAGGTGCCTATCTCTACACGTCCACAATGAGATCAATCAGAAAAGCAAAGAAGGAGCTTTCTTGGAAAGCCTTGGTATGGTCCACTCGATGAGTATCCCTGGAATTTACCTTCCAAATTGTAAAGAGAAGGTCTTACTCCCTACCGTTGAATGCGTGTGTGGTCAACTGTGTAATCGAGGAAGCCAACATTGACTGACTTTCATGGTTCAGATTCGAAAGAAGAAAGAGTTTGGGATGAAAGTCCGAGCTTTGCTATCAATATTTCGTAGTTATACCGTTGATACTCTTCTTTGAATAACTGACCGACGGCGGAATGGTAAGCTTCCTCGTTCGCTTTCGCGGGTCAAAGAAGATCAATATGTAACATAACGGAAATGAAAGCTAAAATAGCAACATGAGATAGGAGAGAGTTGACCCAGGCAACGCCAATCTCGATTCAACTACATACAGTTGGTGTAAGGGGAGAACAGCTGTTGAGGAGTCAAATCTTTCTAAGGAATCTCCTTTTCACACAGACACCATTATGAACAATTCGTTCACTTTGCTTTGGCTTGATGGAAGTCACAGTATTCCTCAAGCTTTGTTCCTATGGCTTTCGATTCTGGATTCGGAACAGGTTTGATAAGTCCTTTGCTAGATGCTATCTTGTATACCACGCCCAGTGGGGAAGATATATTGCTGCGTAATGACCGTACCCTAAAGACTATGTACATCTTAACTGAACAAGTACTAACACTAAGAGAGTCACCTGTGCTCAGACAAAGGGACTAGGAATATAGATAATGGTTTATTCTTTAGTCGTATCCAGAAGGCATTCTATCGCCATAGGACTACCTTGTTAGAGGTAGTGCCTATCTATCCCTTGTCATAGCAGGCCTCATCCGTGAAGGCTAAGACGTGGATGCACTCTAGGGCGCGAACCTTTTCTTTTTTTGAAACTAAAAACATAAGATGATAGGCCGAAGTTGGAAATGAAAGGTCCCGAGGTCCATAAAACAAAGGCATTATAAGCCCAATTATCCGCCTTAGATAAGAATGATGACCTAAACGCGTGTATAGTGCTGCACGACTGGTAAGATAAAGGAGAGCCTTCCAAGTGTGCATCAGACTAGTAAATAGATTAACTACCAGCTAAGCTAATAGGATGGTGGCATAGCAAGGAAGTCCCCCTCAGAGAGGTGGGCTGGGTATGAGCGAGTCGAGACCATGGATACGACCTTCTCAGTAGATCGCCAAGGTGAGACTCTTGAATCAAAGGTAGACAGCCTAAGAGGCTTCATTCCAAGGGGCAAACAGTAGTTTATTCAAGAAGATCTGGGCCCCACAGCCTAATAGAGTAGAGCGCAGAATACTTTCCCAAAAGATTGTTTTCTATTAGTCAGAGAATCTCAGAAGCTAAGCTTTGATTTGAAAAGGCACTGCTCTCACCGGCGTATGTGCCTAGATTAGGTAGGACTAGCTGCTTAACCGGCCACTTGACTCTTTCCTACCCCTATGGGAAGCATGAAGGAATTCTTCTATGACTCTAGGCGAAAGGCCATGGATCACTCTTACTATAGAGAAATCCTTTCATTGAACTCCTCGTACTAAAACCTGTCCTACACCATGGACTCTACACTACATACTTGATTGACTGGCTTAGTAGACCGACACCAATGTGCTAATTCTTTTATTGGTAATGGTATGTTTTGTACGTGGATACCACGAGGTTTAGTAATTGATATGGAACAACAGACTTAAAGTCTTGAACGTTCTACGAGGACCGATCTATCTTCTGCTCCGTAGGTACATGTTAGGGCGCTTCAAAGTTGTTTCATTTCAATTTCAAAAAGGGTGTTTATTAGCGGCATTGGCTTGCGCCAAATTTGCTCATTAAAAAATCTTCTTCAATGTCTGAAGTTGCAATTGTACTTTTTTTTTTCTCTGGCTACTGATTGATACATAAATACCTTTTACAAAGCAACTCGCACCGCACGTCGCGAGCAGTGGGTTGCCCTGTTTTGGCTTACTAAGTCACGTGTAAGGCTTGCATATTGGAGACTCTTATCAGTCAGTACAAAGCCAGCCAGGCAGAAGAAGAAGGATTCTCTTCGAGGTGTCCATCCGTGCCAATAAAAGAAAAAGAAAGAGTTCAACCCACTTGAAAGAGGAAAAGTACCGGAAAGTACGGATTCGGGTTCATCCCTCAATCAAGCACTACTTGAAGGATAGATTCAACCATACGCCTAGATCGGAAGGAGTACGCTCTAAGAGCAGCTTTCCCCGCTCTTACCTATGCATTCAAGCTCACCTAACTTGGTTCTAGTGTTGTGACTGGTACTCTACCAAATCAAGAAATTCTTGGATTGGTTGCTTCTTAGAGAGCAGCTCTTCCGACAGCTCGTATTCATCCCTTCCCCATGAGGACAATCAGCCCCTTGCTTTCATTTGAATATTGGCCCTCGCGCTTCACGGCTAGATTGGAGTAACTCATAGCTAGGGCTTTCTATTTCAGAAGGACGGCTTCTACTCCACTGAGCTCATCGCCCCTTTCTATCCCTTGAGTGAGGTTGAGGTCAGAATTCTCTTATTTAAAGAAAAAAAGGAATCTCTCTGACAAGGGCAACGGCTGGGAAAGAAAAATCCCTTATCTATCTTTCTTTTATTGTCTCAAAGAAATCCATTCCGGAAGCGGAAGGTCGGCTTGGCCTTGCGTAAATCAGATATCTTGTCCCAGGCTACTCTCTTCCCTTGTAGGGTACGCTCCCAAGAAGATCAGGTGAGCCCGAAGACCGAATCAATGTAACTTACACTTTTCTTTGAATTGAGGCTGTTATAGAGGCAAAGGCTTTTGCAATTCCAGAGGGCTCTCCCTGCAGGCTCAATGTATGCTATAGCTCCATAAAGTGTGAGTTTGGCCTCAGGCAGGATAGAGAGAAAGCTGTGAGTTCTCGTTGTCCTTCGACCCCTTCCTTTGGCCACGTCTACCATTTCATTAAGTCAGTTCGGTAGCTAGGTCAAGACCCAGCCGTCACATCAAGATCGTAAAATATAGATGCTCACCAACGGCTGAGAAAGTGAAGCCGTTTGGCAATTCGTAATACTCACCAAAGCGTTCCTTGAACAGGGTTTATAGTAAAGAAGATATTTCATATCTCAGAGCATCAAATGCTAAAGTCAGATCGGGGTCGGGTCGAGGCAAATTTAATAATGGTAAAGGGCGCCGCCACCACAGAGCATAAATGACTACAACTGCCAGAGGAAGTAAATCAGAAGAATCATTGAAAAAGAAGTCCATCTCATAACAAATCCAAATTCCCTCCATAAAGAGATTCCTGCACGGAGTAGTTACTTACAGAATCTCAACCTATTAAGGCTCGGTGCGGTACACGGAACATCTCAATAAAGACAGTAAAAGCAACTACTTTCAAGCATCTCGTAGTTGAGCGGTACTGCCCAGTTCCAACATGGACAAGGACTGCTGAACATGGATAGAACGAGAGTCGAACTCGCATGTCTCTCTCTCTTGCTATCCCCTTCCCCTGCTATGCTTCCTTCCTCCCTACCGATCAGTGAGCAGCACTACTGTTTTATCAGCGGTCTTCTCTCACTTAAAAGTCTCCCAGACCCGCCTTCTGTACTTGGAAACGAGCTAACAAACGTTAGCGAGCATATAAGAGGGCATGAAATAGCTCTACCGGGACTTCTCCTTATATATAGCTTTTAGATATATCTCAAGATAGCTTTGAACTACTTCCACGCAAGGAAAGATAGTACGTACTACCAATATCAGGGAAAGCAGACTGAGATACCGCTTGAAAAAGATAGATGACAGGTATGTGTTGAAGCATATCGAGAGAACGAGAACTGAAATGAACCATATCGAGCACTGGTCTCACTCTACAAGTTAAGTTCGATGAGCTCCTAGCGTACCTGTGCCTACTATCTACTTAGTGTGTGTGCTTAGGGAAAGCAAGTAAGCTGAGCAGTAGTGGGGTCAAGGGCGATCCCTTTCGCCTTTGAGCCTCTTCCTTCGAGGAGGAGATAGAATGGACCTGATAGACATGCCTAAGACCGGAGCCTGTCTTGTGAATCAAGTTCGAAGGGCCTATTCGTATTCATTTACGGTTCCCGTTTCATGACTAGATAATGGTTACCGAGCAAATAGCAGTTGAAAAGGCTGTAGCTGCATCAAAAGCGAAAAGAAAGGGTGGTCAATCCGATCCGATGATTCGCCCCTAGAAAGGGTGTGAGCGAGAGGCAATTCTTTCTCTTTTTTTTCTTATCTGGGAAGGCCAAGGGTAAGTCGGCATTTGCTTAAGATAGGGGTGTCCGCGGGTGGATCAGAATGAGTCCTGCGGTGCACCTTAAATATTGGTAAGTGGGACTCATTAGAGCGTATTGGTCTTTCAAGCACCTGGGGCTTCCTTCTTTGCCAATTCCAGTTCCGAGTCAGGTCGCACCAAGGCTTGTTGTTTTCCTAAATGCCTCAGGTTTTTTAATTCCGTATTCCTATGTCCGTGACCCAATATCCATCCAGCTTGTCAAGCTTTTTCGTTTCATCGAGTGGGCCTGCACATCACTAAAACGAGGATAAGCACCCCAACCTTAGCATCCTAAAAAGCAAAGTCAAATCCATTTTTGAAGAAAATAAATTCCTGATCTATTAAAGAAGTATCAAAAGAGTATCCTTTATTAGTATTAGTATTAGTACGACCACATCCATGATTCTGTCTTTGCGAAGATTGATTACTCACGGCACACACACTATATCTTCGATGATTTCCATTCCCCTTGGTTATATTCATTCCGTTAGGAATTCCCAAAATGAAGACGCGCCGGCTTCTCGCCTACTCCTACTACTCTTTCGACTTCTACTTTCGGCTTAACCCCAGTGCTTCCGTTCATAACTGCACCATACGGATTTTCAATGCGATAAGATCTTGTGAAGTAAGGTTTGAAGTGAGTGATCCCACTTCTGATGTAAGTGATGCTATGTGCTCTTATCTGTATGTTCTAACTGCTGTCCGTGCCCCCCTTTGCTCTGGGTTTTGCTTCCGAAAAGGGTCTTAGACCCCCGCTTGGGAAAAGCATGGTTCAGGTAATGTATCTACGCGAGCCTGGTTTAGTTTCTGTCCATGACAGGCCGAAAAACTTTTTTCAATCCATATGTAGAAAAAGGGACTTAGGCAAGCAAAAAAGGAAAGCATGTGGGCCTTTGAGTTTTTACCTTAGATTTAGATAAGGTCACTTCTTTTTAGGAAGTCTCTGTAAGGCTCTAGCGTATAAATAGCTTTCTTCTTTTTTTTTTTTGGAATGCCTTCGTCCGAATCTTTCAGGAGTCTGTGTAAGCTTAGCAGTTAAGAAAACTCCTATTGTCATATTCTCATAGGATTTCCAGTGCAAGCCCAGGTAAATCCCTTCCCATCATAGAAGGATGATATGTGTACGGGATCAAAAGGCGGATATGCTGGTTAAATGGTATCTTTCTTCTCCTTTTCTAAGATTATAACCTTAGCAAAACGGGTAGAAAACACTTTTCCAGTATATCTCAGCCGGTGTCTTGTATGGACACTGTTGTTGAGTTGGTTGGCTCCATAAAGGAGTCCTTCAATCGTCTTGTAAACCGTTATGTACCCCAGATTCAAACTATTCCCCTTGAACAAGGGATGAAGTTTGAACCAACCTGGAAAACTGTGCCGACCCACTCTTTAACTCAGAGGGTATGGATCGAAGAATTCGCAAGCCCCGTGCTACCGGCTGGAGCCAATATGCTGACGTTATCTTTATATCAATATAAATCTCCCGCACCTATCGGTACAGCATCCTCAAACCTTAGAAAAGATCCAATTACTACTAATACTAATGGGCTTTACTCAAGCTAAGCTATAGGATTTCTTTCTCCCCCTTTCTCTTCGAAGAAGTCTACAACAAACAAGTGGGAGAGGCAGGATTCGAACCTACGTAGAAAAACTTCAACAGATTTACAGTCTGTCGCTTTTGACCACTCGGCCACTCTCCCCTTCCCGGGCCGAGGCCCCCCTCCATCAATGGGTTCTAAGAAGGAGGGATAAAAACCTGAAATAAAGCTTATTGATTTGATTGAAGGGAACTCAGACTCTTTTTTAGCTTAGCTAGCGTTCCGCTAGTCAGTTCATAACAATCTCTGTACAAAGGGCAAAGCTTCTACGACAGCTCCCCCCTAGTCGCTTCTGGCGAAGCTGCGAGTTCATGAGCAAGTGAATTGAACGAACCAAGTTCCTAAACTAAAAAAGGGAGTAAGAAATAGAAAAAAAAGAAACAAGAAACTTCCCACTTTGGATGTCCCACGATTCTGCTAGTTTAGAAACTAAGGGGAAGGACAGGGGTCGCTAGGTCAGAAAAGCTATAACTCCAAATTCTCCCCAAGTAGGATTTGAACCTACGACCAGTCAGTTAACAGCCGACCGCTCTACCACTGAGCTACTGAGGAACAACGGACTTAAGTTAAGGAAGCCGACTCTCGTTCTTTGGACACCAACCTATGACCGAACAAAAAAGGGTTCGTCACTCTTTTTCACATACACCGGGATAAAAGGTTACGATAGCAAGCCCCTCCTCGGCCGGAGAGCCTCCAGGACAAGGGGGCGGCGGTCAACCATCCACTCTCGAGATTCATCTTTATCAATCGATCTCCGCGTCCTGCCAGTTCGCTAAGTAGACTCACTCTCCCGAGGGGCAACAATGGAACTATTCCTGCCAAAAACAAGGGACCTACTTCTCATCCTAGGAGGTTAGCAGGTATGATTGCCTCTCTGTCTGTCTCTCCGAGTTTATACTACTAATTAATAAGTAGCACTTCTGCTATTCAATCATAGAATCGATTCCGATCAAGCTGAAAGATGAAAGAAAAAAGCCCTATATATATATATTTATTCTTTATTAGTAAGCTAGCGCCCTGCAATCAAAAAACAGCGCTAACGAGCAAGAAAAGGCCCCTTACTATACTATAGTAGTTAGTCTTTTTCAAACAAAGGAAAAATATCTGGGCAAAGACATACGCTCAACTCAACCAGAAAGCGACTACGTTCCTCGGCAGACAAATAGGTAGAACAACATCATATAATTGAATTAATAAAAAAGCACTACTTAAACCTTTCATTGAAATTATTATTATGATTCCATTAGTTGATATGGAATCGCTCAAAGTCAGAGCAAAAGTAATAATAAAATAACATAAAAAAATAGAAGGGCTCTTGAATCGGTTTCGGTTGGCTTGGTTTCTTCATACAGCTGGGAAAAAAGACAGATCCTTCACTCTTTCTTTTGGACTTGATCCTCCCCGATTGAAAGCTACTTGAGCTTGCCTATTGGTCAAGTGGCCTGAAGCTCATCTAAGGATGTCAGTCATAGTTGCTTTCGCCCTTGGCCTGAAACTTCAACCTGCCATAAAAAAGTGGCATGATTCTAATTGCCCGATCCTATGGTTTAGAGGTGGAACGCGGATCCTGCTCCCGTGTGGTACGATCCGGCTTATACTTGTACTGATAGCACGGGTACTTTGCTTCCTTGTTGGCTTGGGGCAAATCCCTTCCCTACACTGAACGGAAGGTCGGTACTAGGAATCTATCAAAAAGATCTGGTCCGGGGAGCTATCTCACGAACTGAACTTCTGAATATTAGCTTTGCAACTACGTGCTTCGAACCTTTCCTGGGATTGTTGTGCCTGCTTGTCCTCATCGAATTGGAGAACTTTTTGGTACGCCCCTTCCTCTCTTCTTTTCGAAAAGTCAGACTCTGCTCAGGGAGTAATCTTAGATCGGGTCGTGCCCCCCCTTCCATCACCCTCGGGGGAGGAATCATTCCATTCAGCAGTCCTACGTGGGTCAGTGAATGTCTTTTATGAAAGGATTAGACGGTGACAACTAGTGCTGTGAACAATCCCTATCATCAAATCTCTGAGCTCAGGAAGTCAGGTTAAGACGTCGACTTATACAGGGTCTTGCCCGAGGAGATGAAAAAGAATTCCTGTCTTTAGAAGTCAATCCCACTAAACTACACTTGTACGCTTGACATGAAAAGTAGAGGCAAGCGGAGTCAAAGGCCTCACCTCAACAGGATAGAGGCTGCTCCTGGAAGCGGAAGAAGAAGTCCAGTATTGAACGGCAGGACTTGAAGCAGACCGGACACTCTCGCCTCACATGCTAATCTTCCGGTCCGCTGATCTACTGCATCGGAGAGCGTATCGCCTTACTATGAATTCTCTGACCCAGACTTGGTATCCATGTTAGGAAGTCAAAAACGCTCCTTGCCGCTGCACTAATTTCGTTCATCAGTCAGAAAAAGTCGGGATTCGATCTCCACGAAAGGCTAAAGGAACATAAAAAAAGCGAATCATCTTTCTCCACCCAATTAAGAACAAACTCCAAAGCAGTCAAAAAAGAAGGGCTTTGCCCCCCTTCAAAAAATAGATCAACAAAGATATCTTGCAAACCCTGTAAGGTTTCAACTTGTGAGTCTAGATGCCCCGGCTGAGAAAGTGAAGCCGTCTGGCAATACGTAATACTCCCCAAAGCGTTCCTTGAACAGGGTTTCAAGTCGAATATTCATTTATGAATGCAAAGCATAAAAGGCAAAAGTGAGATCGAGACCCGGATCGGGGAGATTCAATGCGGGTGGGCGCCCCCCTCTAAAAAGGGAATAGAGAACAACAACAGCTATGGGATAGATAAGAAACGAAAAAGAAAAAAAATCGATCTTTTTATCCATTTTACTTACATTCAAAAAAATCTTCCCTCCATACAGACTGAACCCCGTCAAGCCTGTAGGACTAGTGTTTTGACTATATAGAGATGTGGTTGGTTGTTGACCAAAAAAGACATGGGAAAAGGAAAGCACTCACTGAGTTACTTACGAATCAGAAAGATTGAGGCTGACTACGGCCTCAGATGATTAGGCGGGGACAGGATTCGAACCTGCAATCTTCAGGTCATGAGCCTGATGAGTTGACCAATTACTCTACCCCGCTTCTTCCCTCTTGAAACTGAAAACATATAGATTAGCAAATGAGACTGCCCACACTGAACACCAACCCAATCTCGAAGAGAATCAGTACACGAAACTACATATCCGCTGATCTATATGCCCTGACGTGAACGGCAGCTTTCAGTGAGTCTTAGTTTGATGATCGAACATTCTTTCATAACGCAATTATGTTTAATCATCGGTGCGAGAAAGACAAATAGGTCGGGCACTCTCCTCGCAGCGATCTTGTGCTGCCAATGGTTGGCGCTGATCTTAGTAGGACCAGGACGGCGTATTTGACACTTCAATCAAATACCCGCTCAGGATATGAGCGAAAATATACACCTGTTACAGTGTAACCTTCACCCACGCCCGTGGGTCTGAAGGACCTCCACAGACTGAGGTCACTAACCTCACATCTGAGTGTTTCCACTCATGACGCCTTTTCTCTAACGGCATTCTAAGCTCTCGATCCATACACGAGTTCTGGGTAGAATGGTGTCCAGGGGGTGGAAGAAAGATAGAAGACGAAGTAGGGAAGCCAGCCAACCCCTCTCCTTTTATAATGTCGAGCTACTTCATACCTTGTTCTATCAACAACACGCTACTTCGTTCCTCTCCCTATCAGTCGAGTATCTCCGCTCCTTACTCTAACAAGTATGCTTCTAAACTCCAAGCTCTAAAGAACCTGCAATGAAACATACCTCTCCCAGGTTCTATCAAAGAAGCTTCAATCCCTCTCCTTATAGAATAGAAATGCAACTACGTTCCTTTAGCGGTTAAGTAGGATTTATTCATATCATAATAGAAGGGATAGGTTTTAGTCCTGGTTCAAGGTGTGAAGAGAGAGGCTGTCCCAAAAGGACAGGTACAAGACGAAGTGGCAGAAAGATAGAAGTATTGCACCCTTCTATGCCTTTTTTTTTCATGCTGATTGAGTAGAAGAAGTCAGATAGAAGGACTAGTCCCTTAGGGAATGATCTTATCTGGCTTTAGACTCCTTTCAACGACACAAGGGACAAGGTTATGAAAGAGTTTGCCTAAGAAGCTTAAGGGCCCATGCCGCAACACAGCGCTCAAACTTTCAACTCAACGGCTGGCTTCGTCTTCACTTTCAAGCTGGAACAGAACGTAAGTTGACAACCTTTAGCTTCTACTACAACAACTATAGACCTATCCTTCCTACTTAACCGCTTAACGGCAGCTTTAGCCTTCCTGCCCTAACCCGACCTCTTTCTCCAATCGAAGACTTGCGTACTCTGAGACCGTTTGGGGGACCTGCTTGCCCTTCTTCCCTCTCGGAAAAGAACTCCGTCAAACAATTAATGCCTTTGATGCAACTAGCCGGGCGGGTGGAAGTCGACTGAGGAATAGGATCCTTTTTCCGTTCAGTAGTTCTGCACATCGGATTGTGCAGCCGAGGAAAAACCTCATATCCCATAGTGGTTGGATAGGCCGATCCTTATCCTGAAAAAGATAGCAAACTGAGTAGACGTTGAAATGAAAGAGTCTTCCTTCTGATCCCAAGGAATGCGCGTCTGATGGTATCGTATATAAGAGAAAAGTTTTCTCGTTATTCGGGTTCGGAAGACTTGAGCAATAGGTTTCGACTCGGTCAACTGTCTTGATGAAGATTGACTGACAACAAGAAATGACGTAAGTGATAGATAGAAAAGTACGCTAATCTTGAAAGTTTTCCATTTTGGAGAAAGCGGCGGGCCCAAGGAGCTCTCCAATCGTGCCTCGAAATGAGGCCGGAGAGTCGGTAACCTGGGATCGCCTAAGATCGAATGGAACTGTCTTTGATTAGATGGAAACAGATAGATAGACAGTGTGTAGTGATTTCTTTAATTGTAGTCAGTCTTGACTTAGTTCTAGATGTCCCCCAATCCCACATGTCTTTCTTGATGGGTAAACCCAACCAGCGATTTACAACAAACAAGTCTTTCTTCATTTTTTTTAGAGCAAGAAAAGAAGCGGAATGTCCGGTAAATTATGTCGAATGAAGCTATTGGAATTATTGGAACAGCACCCTTGCACCATCTATTCACTATTGAGTCTTTTTGTCTTCGTGATCCTCACCCTACTCGGATTGTACGTGTGGAACACGGTGCAAAACCAACGCCACACCTACCACCTCTTGATTGCGTTAACTGAAAATAGGGTGCCCTTCCGGTGGGAATGGAAGTGGAATAAGCACATACTTGAGACTTTCCCTTCCCAAGCCCAACAACAGGAAGCGACGAGAACATAAAATCGTGAATGAAAGAGCGTGACGAGACTTTCTCAATTCGAGATGTTAGAAGGTGCAAAATCAATGGGTGCCGGAGCTGCTACAATTGCTTCAGCGGGAGCTGCTGTAGGTATTGGAAAGTGATGCCTTTTCTTCTTGACTTTCTATGTTATTCTTAGGTTCATTCTCCCTTTGGATTTAGAAGTGAAAGTCTTTTGCTTCTATCTAACAAGGCCCAAGTTACAGCGGGCTCTTTCTATTATGAAATGGTTCATCTTTTTCTGTTTATTGGTTAGTTTAGTATATAGGATTTCTACCTTCTTTGATTTGATTTTACTTCATTCCCCCTTGACTTTTCTTCCGCTCGATCCGAGCAGCTCTGGAGTCAGCTCAGGACGGACATAAAAAGGGAATTTATTGACAAATTGGACTTGTTGTTTCACCCCAACCCAAGACGCCATTCTGTTTCGCCTCCAAAACCAATTCCCAACTGGGTGGAAGAGGTTGATCTTCCAACCGAGGATCAAAACGATACCATAAACGATCTTAGAGATAAGTGTGCGATTCTAGAAGAATCCTTCTCTAAAAACCAATCAAGAGACCGCTTTACATGGCAAGATATCGCACAACGCCTCGTTTTGGAGGGGAAGGGAACGACCGCTGAAGTGGGTGCCACCAGGGAAGACTTCCAACGTCTGCTTGGAGAATTCAAAAATCCAGGAGAGAGCGACGTCTATCTTCGGGTTTGAAAGGCCCTGGAGAAGCATAGACGCTGAGGCACCTTTTATTACTCAAGGATGGATAAACTTGGTTGAAACAGGCATTGTTGGTCTGGCTGCTGGTCTAGCGATCCCTCCTAGCCGCCTAGAGTGCAGCCTGCCTGTTGAAGATCGTAACGTTTGTAACTCAGTGCTCCATACGGGGAAAATGAAAACAGAATTCGTTCGGATCCTCCCACATGTTCAATCTTTTTTTAGCGGTTTACCCAGAGATCTTTATCATTAATGCAACCTCCATTTTGCTCATTCATGGAGTTGTATTTAGTACCTCTAAGAAATATGATTATCCACCGTTAGTCAGTAATGTGGGTTGGCTTGGATTACTTAGTGTTGCGCGCCTAGGAGGGCAGCGCGCTTTGGGATGCGGAGGAGCGAAGCAGCTCGAACGAATGAATGTGAGAGGAGCGAAAAAAGCCCAGCTCCCTAACCTAATGCGGCACCGGGTTCGGACCGCAGGGAACCGTAGCATGGGAGGATGTCTAATCCTTTTGCAGCCGCAAGGCTGGCTAATCGTACGCAGCTGGCTCGAAGACCCCTGGTTCTGGAAGGCACATGAGTCCGAACGCTATGTTGAATGTGCGACCGACACTACACTACGTAGGTACCTGTGCAGGCGAGGCGTCGGTCGGTCCTAGAAACGGCGGCAGCGGCGCGAGGAGTTAACGACCGGACGTGCTGCAACCTAGGGATCACCAGGCAGCTCTTTCGCTCTATAGGGATCGGGAGGGCATAGCACAATTCTTCTTGGAGGAGGGTTGGTTTGCCCGGGTGACTGATCCTGCCATAATGTACTCCTACCTACACGCACCGGCAACCGAAGTCGAGCATACATACGACGATCTTCATGCGTGAATAGCCGGGGAGGAGAGAAAGGGCGGTAGATGATAATGAAAAAGGGCGCCGCGTCTGGACGGGCGGAATGGATGAGCGAAAGGTGCCATGGAGTGAGGAATATCCCGAGTCTCCTGTAAGACAACTAAATGCACCTCGAGGTGCTGCCGAGGAACTGGGGGACCTTCTCGAGCACAGGATAGGCAATTGAGAGATAGAGCTAGCCTATTCGTTATGGGGAATCAATGCTCCGGGCCGAATAGAGCTTACCTCCGGCACCTGGCTTTATCCGGCGCATATTAGCTTAGCTGCGCTTAATAGGCCGGCTTCCTCTCTGGCGGCCACTTTCCTCCTTACCTTACCCACGCTACACTCCCACTCCAAGCTACGCCTTGCCAGCTGAGCAAGATGCATTGCGATTTCCTCTTCTGTGGACGCACCGGAAGGAATATGATCCAGGACGAGAAGATAAAGACTTTTTTTTATGGCGGGCTTTCTCTCGTAAAGCCAAAGACGCCCCAAGACAAGGGGGAAGGGGACATGATCAATAGAACCTGGCTGGATCAGGGCTGGGATAGTGACGCCCATTCCTAACAAGTTTCGAAAAGGTTCGCTCATGCTGGAGGGAGCATCCCCACTTAGTGATCGGTCCGCTAGTTCGCGCAAATCCGAATAAGTTATCACGGACGAGCCACATGCAGGGAAACTTGCACGTGTGGTTCTGGCCGGGCTTTCCTGAGGTATCTAATAACCTTGCTTCTGCTCGCCGCTGGCGCACCTCTCCTAACTATTGCCCATTTATTCCGGAATAATCTTTTTAGGAGGGACAATTTTACATATTTCTGCCAAATCCTTCTATTATTAAGTACGGCTGGTACCATTTCGATGTGTTTCGATTCTTCCGAACAAGAGAGGTTTGATGCTTTTGAATTCATTGTATTAATTCCACTTCCTACTCGCAGTATGCTCTTTATGATCTCGGCTCATGATTCAATCGCCATGTATTTAGCTATTGAGCCTCAAAGTTTATGTTTTTATGTGATGGCAGCATCAAAAAGAAAGTCTGAATTTTCAACGGAAGCCGGCTCGAAATATTTGATCTTAGGTGCATTTTCCTCTGGAATCTTACTGTTTGGGTACGACCGGACAACTACCGATATCTAAAAATCTCCTTTCTTAGCTTAGAATGTTGTTCAATATATATCGTAAACTATCGGATCGGGTATTACTTAGATGTGAAACTTGCAGACCTCATTGGTGATCTTACGGGGGGAACGAAAGAAAAAAGAATATATAGACTTGTAGAGACCCTCTATGTAGTTGTCTATCTGAGGCGATCGATCTACATCTTTCCTCATAGCCCTGGGTGGGGCTGTGTCTCGATCTCCTACGTGCGAAATCTGAGGGACTAGTTCCTATGGAGATTCCCCTTGGTCTAATTCCACGCCTTATGACGTATTTGAACTGGGAGGCCTGGCGTAAAGTGAAGATTGAGGGAAATAGATAAAAATTCCCTTCTGGGGTATTCCGAAGGTGTAACCTAGGCAACGAAAGAAAAAGGGGCCCGATACTTCAACTAGAGGAGCGACCAGTTGGTTCACCAAACCCCGACCCAGCGTCACACGTTCTCCAGGTCCGAAGGGATCCAGTGCCCAACTACCGA
>NW_028196878.1:7500-32500 GCF_037176805.1 Vigna unguiculata
TCAGAAATATGAAACGCACCCTGCCCTTTATCCCGCATACCCTTACTAATGGGCAATCAGAGTTCCTTGCTTTCCTTCCCCCATAAATCAGTGGGTTCCACACCAAAGATCAAATGAGGGACCACTAGTTGCATTTCTCATATACTAAGGTTGGACCACTGCCGGAGAGAAAGAAAGGCTGACCTATCAAAAAAGGATAAGGAATGGGCCCTTAGCACAATAAGAAGTGCGGGGATGGCGATCCAATTCCTACCTGCTTGTAGACGGAAGAGAGATCCTTTCAAGCCCTCCTCACTCAACAAAGGGAATGATTCTAATGCCTGCGGGGGTTAGTAAAAGACTAGGCCAATGGTCCCACACCTCAAGGAAGAGAGATGGAATGGAAAAGAATGTCGACAGAAAGGAAGGTCTCATTCCAGTTTGATACTTCCATGCCTGCAGGAAAGATAGAAGATCGGGAATGCCGAAATTGAATAATATCTGTTTGTGTTGTGATTCAAAGCAAAGTGCTTTGAACTGCACTTTTTCCTTCAATAGGTAAGGGCGCTAACGCGCCCCCTTGATCAAAGACCGGTTTACACCGAATCAATCATGAAGTTCTACCCTTGGTACCGAGCGAGGATTGGGGGATCACTTTCATCCGCATCTCTTTCTTTTTGTTTTATTCTCTTATGCCGGGTCTGGGGAAATGAATTTCGAACTGAAAGTATGAATATACAATTTACCACGAGCGAGAACTAGAAACATAATAAGATAAGCAAGCGAAAGGCTAGAATGATTTAAATAACGTACAAACGCGAAGAAAACCTCCTGCAGTACCGGCCGTGTCCTTGGCTCTCACTCCCATGAATCAGATAGTGCCATACGTCCCACCACAACCGTCCGATCCTCTGATGGAGAAGATCAGTCGCCTTGAACGGGCAGTTAATAAGTTGAGTAGGGACAAGTATGATGTTGCAGATCTTGAGAATCTCTCCCTATACCCCAAAGTCAGGCTTCCGTACGGTTTTCAGTGGCCAAAGATAGAAAAGTTATGGATAAAGCGGGTTTCGTCTCATTTTCCGGAAAGCCAGTCATACTATTCCACTTTAGCTAAGCTAATGATGAAACAGGATCTGGATTTGTCTGCAGATGATGATGTCCACTCCTGGCTCGATGCGCTTAACGAAAGGGAACTCTCTAGATTCAGAATGGATTGACTTCGTAATTAAGCAGCATCCTTTAAGTAGGGGTGCGCCGGACCGCCGACGAATGAAGAATAGGTAGCCCCACACCCCAGGCAGAGTTAGTGAGCCGTGTAATAGGCGACCATTTCGCGCGGTTCGGGGGGCACTTGAGTCAGCCGCCGGCGCCCGACTGCGTCTTGACCCCTATCCAATTTTTGGGCCAATTCCCCCTTCGTACTACCAAAAAATGAGATTCTTGCCGAATCCGAGTTTGCTGCTCCAACCATTACCAAACTAATACCTATTCTGTTTAGTACTTCAGGTGCTTCTGTTGCGTATAATGTAAATCCCGTAGCGGATCAATTCCAACGAGCCTTTCAAACAAGTACTTTTTGTAATCGACTCTATAGCTTCTTCAATAAACGCTGGTTCTTCGATCAAGTTTTGAATGACTTTCTAGTCAGATCGTTCCTGCGTTTCGGATATGAAGTCTCATTCGAAGCTTTAGACAAAGGTGCTATTGAGATATTGGGCCCTTATGGTATATCGTACACATTCCGACGATTGGCCGAGCGGATAAGTCAACTTCAAAGTGGATTTGTTGTGCGAAGAGTGCGTTATGACCCGTGGCCGCCTGCCTGGTCTGGTGGGGTCCTCCGTTGTGGGTAAACGGGAAACCCGACTCTACGAACCCGAGGAAAGGCTGCACAGCAGTAGTAGGGGCGTTAAGACCGGAGCTTTTTGTAGTGCTAGCAGGAATGCAAGTGAATGAATCCCATCCCCTAGCGAGTGAAGTGCTTACGCCCCTTTCTCTAAGAGAAAGAAAGGGGCGCGCTAGCGTTTCAATAATAATAGAAAGGTTAGGGGGCTGAGAAAAGCTTGCTGTCTACTTCTCGAGCCTTCACTGCCCCGTTCTGTAACTTCCCTTCTTTAGTCCGTCCACGAGGCTGTCAAAATATATATAGGGGCGGCTATCTAGCGGGAGTCGTTTCGGTTGTATGCCACGAGGTCCCTATGGACAAGGGGAATCATCGCTTTTGGGCGCAGGCAGCCCTCTACCATCCATCCCATTGCATTCCATCGTCTCGTATTGTACTGTACCGTACCAAACCAGATACATCTATTGAGTGAGAGAAAGGTAGCTTCTCTATAGATATATTATAAATATCTTCATTTTTGATATGGATAGGGATCCCCAGATTCCCGTCACTACGGATTGATTGTCTCTACCTAACTACATGGTAGTGGTCTAGGGAGCGCAATTGCTAGAGCACGGGAGAATGAAGAGTAATGATTTCAGCAAGAGCAGCCGGACGGACTACTATAGTGAGTCCAGTGACTACTAGAGTAGAGTGGAGTAAAAAGGTATGGTATAGCAGCCTTTCCGAGCGAGCCTCTGGGATCTCCTGTAAACCCCCATGATGTGGTAAAGGGAGGATATTAGGGGAAGCAGTGAGTGGAGATTCCCCTGCAGAGAGCCGGATGAGGGGAGACCTTCACGTCCGGTTCGGAGGGCGGGGATATCCCGACCCTACTATCATTATGCCTTTGCAATGTTACTTGGTTCAACTCTATTTGTGACCTTTTCTCGTATGTGGGACTCTCTATCTTCTTGGGTAGATAATCGATCGTCTTTCATTTTGATAGTTAGTAGTTTTTTTAATAATAAGTCAATAATAATAAATAAAAATCGAACTGGAGGAGCGAAAAGCCAGGATGGCTTGGTAAGCAAGCAACCTGTTATGTAGGCGCCACCCTCCATTTCTTTCTCTTCTTTCTTTTTGAATGACAGTTCATCAAAACAATTGCTAGATCGAGCACGCGACGCGCATAGTCTTTCAAGAGCGGGTTGTCTCCTCTTCAACATTTCTACTACTTCCTTGGTGACTCTCAAATAAGCACACCCACACGTACTGCTTACCGGAAAGGATGTACTGCCTCTGGCTCGCATTCCGTCCCAGTTCCTTACCTCCTTTGGGTGGGGATAATAAGTGACTTGCTCTAATGCACCTTTTACCTAGCCCTGTCATTCTTCATTTCATATTCTTTCGTTTCCATGAAAAGAAAGAGTTTTCTTTTTTAAGTCCATCCAAAAGATTTGCCACCACTACTTCCGGAGTGGACCGCTTTCGAACAAGATGGAACGGTCTTTCTTCAAAGGCCGGCTTATTACGCCGCTAACTTACCTAACGTATAAAGATCGCTTTCAATGCGGTGACCGATAGCGAAGTAGTACCAATTGCCGTGTGCTCTAAAGCTAGTCAGGAGCTTTTACTCTTTCAAACGAGTCGAGTCAAAAGTTGATACCCTTGAGTTCTCTATTGGCTCTCCCAGAAAGAAAGTAGAGTGATATGTGCAGGTTGAATCCGAGATGCGCATAGAACGGGACCAAGTGGTTTAGGAAGCCGGACCGGAAGACCTATAGCCGAGGATACTCTCTAAGTGAAAGACTCCACTTTTTTATATCTCAATCTCAACTGGCTCCTCATATAGAATGATTTGAACCCACCCCTCTAATATAAAGGGACGCGTGCCTAAAGACCGTCCATCTTCAGATTGAGCCCTATTTTTTCCTATTACTTTCTTTCTGATTTTAGACTCCCTTCGCGGATCTCCCCTCTTATCCAATCAACCAACTGTCCCAGGCCGGGAAATAGCGTTCCCGGAAGAAGCTTTCGCCGCCCCTAGCTCGACTGTCTTCTTTTGAAGACCAACGAGACTACTTTGTGAGGAAGGAATTTTGTACAAACTCAGACTTTGAATGGATCGCATTTCATCCTAACTCTCAGAAGACCAAGCATGAATAGACGTAGGCAGGGCATAAGAATCTCTCCTAAGCACCCTAGGTAAAGATGAATAACCTTTGCATAGAGCCGCACTCGAAAGAAAGATTAGTAACCTTCCCAATCCTCTACCGGTTTTTAATGTCAGTAAAGTAATCCAGTATAAGAAGCCCACATACACGCTCTCCTCCTCCACCCCATACCTGATAGGGTGGCCTCACCTTATTTAGAAGGCTACAGAAAAAGGTGAAGCCCACCTTTCACACCTCCGGCAAACTACCCAAGACCTGACGAGAGATCTCTCTCCCTCTTTTTTTGGGCATAGGCCACCGCTTTGTTTTACGCGGATTCTTTCCATTGCCCTATGGTAAAGGTGCATTCCCTCTTCCGTTAGTTGTTTCAATTTTTAATGTAAGTGAAAGCGTGGTTACGGGTTTCCTTTTCTATCCCCATCGAATCGTACATCTCTTTTTTGAGACTCGGGGACAGGGACTCAGAGGGATAAAATGTGTGACTTGCCAATGTAAAAGCTGTTTCTTCTTTGTTTTCGAATCCAGACTAAGGTCCGATCGAGGTTATCTTCTTCCTTGTCTAGGATAATTTCCCTAGCCCCTTTAGTGAGGTACCTTAACCTTGCATTAGATTAGCTTTCGAAGTGTTGTAAGGTGCATTTGCTTTAGCTTGAGTGCTTCCATGCTTGCTTCCCGTCTATTCCCTCTTAGTCCGTCTAGTAGATCGAGTTCATGTGCTTTATGGTATATCTTCATCCCCCGATGGTCGTATTGTGGTAAGGTTTCATTTTATTCTTTATTTGAAAAAACTTCCCTTTCCCTCTATCCCGCCAGCCAGCCTACTTTACTTATTCCGCCCATTACTACCGTACTGTACTATCCCGTCTTCCGTAAAAGCGAAGGCTTCAGGTCTATCCCCATTGCAAACTTTCTTTGTTGTGGAAGGGGCTATTGCCTTTTTTTTTACTAGTTTTTCTAATCTCTTAGTCCGGCTATTACGTATATACCGTAGTCCCTATGTCTCATGCTGGCCCTTTCGTCCTAGCCCTTTTTCCATTCCGTAAGCATTCCAATCCAAACCCTACCCTTGTAGGAAGGCTTACTGCTTTTTGGTTGTTGCAAGGGTCGATGTAATTGAGGGTTGTCTGCTACTAGCCTGTGTAATAGTAAGTACTAGCCCCCAGGGGCTTATCTTCTTATAGCATCCCCCGTAGCGGAGAGGGGACCATTTCCTTTGCTTTGAATCAATCCTATCATTCATCAGTAGGGGCCTAATGCCAGTCTTCGAGGCAGGCGAATCGGACTAAAAGGAATAGGTTTCCTATCCCCTAGGTGGCAGAGCAGCCTTTAGAGTTTAGAGTAGAGCTCACTTCCCCACTTGGTTCCTAATCTGTGGATTACTAAAAGACTCCCGATACCGGACATTACGCAACTGATTGGACCCCTTTGGCTTGGCTATTCTGGGCCTTCTTCTATTCGTACCTGCTTCCGTTTCTGCCCCCGCCATGAAAGCTTTCTGGTCCAGGCCTCAGGCACAGACCTGAAACTTGACTGATACGCAAAACTAAATGAAGCACAAAAGTAACATCCATATAATATATATATGGGAATAACCCCTGTTCGTAAACCCTGTTGTCTTAGTCTTCCTTAAACGAGTGAAACGCTCTAAAGAGTAGCCTACGGGAGATAGCTATCTCTTTTCTATCTTCTTAATAACAAGCACATAAGCAGGAAAGCTAGCCACCCCGATTCCTTCTTACTTAACTTTCGGCAGTGTCCATACGTTCCGGCGTGGTGCAAGAGAAAGAAAGTATTGTTTAAATAAAAGTCTTCCCTTTCATGAGATCAGTAGTTGGTGGAATTCTTAAAAGTCTTTCCGCTGTTTTGGGAGAGCACAAAAGCTGATTGATTAGGAAAGAGCTGCTAAGAGGGATGACTCGCCCTTAGCCCTTGTCTAAAAAAAACCTAGCAAACAGACCGTTGTAAACCAGGTGAACTAGAGCGAACAGGAGAAGCAAGCAAATAGCATTTGGCCTCTTAACCAATCCACCTCTAGCAGTTAAAGGCTGGTATTCCGATCTTTGATCCGCCGATTCAGGAGCGATTGAAGCGAATACAATAATAGAATGCAAGGAAGGGTTCCCCCAGGAAAGGCAGGCATCTCGACTGCTTCCAAAATCAGGTCATCGACCAGTAATGCGACTTGTAGAAGACTCCCTACCTATACCTAGCGGAGTTGGTTGGCACTAATAAGGAGAGCAGAAAGCAGCTACCGGCCATCAGGAGATCCACGACTTTCAGATCCGCATGCAAGGGAAGATCCGCTTATTCTTTGAGATGACAAAGCTCCCCACTAGACGCAAATTGCCGAATCAACACCAGGCAGTATAGGAGTGCTTTCTTTGATCGGCGTTCCCCAGACCAGAACTGAAAGGACATACCAGCCCCCGATTATCGGGCATTCCTTCATGTCGGGAGGAGGTACCGGTTGGAGGAGAAGATAAGGACAGCTTTCTTCCATTCCACTCTTGCTCCAATCCCAATAGTCTGAGATTGAAGATGATGTCAACAGTTAGCCAAGAAGGTTTATGGCAAACTGGAAGGAGTTTTGAGAGATAAATGATCTACCTTAGGTAATGCTTTGCTTTCAGTGGGAACCGGTGGAGATTGAGGTGAAGGTCTTGTAGTCTCCGGATTGGTTGGAGTAGAGCTAGTAGATCGGACACCTTCGCCAACTTTAGAAGAATGCTCATCTGAAATGAGAGTCGTTGCAGCGGAGCGATTTGAGCATCATTGCTCGGTGTCACGGATTCCCCATGGTTGGCTTCCGGCTCTGCAATCAGAGGTCCTTCTATCCCATCCCGGTTAGGATTCATTTCCTCGGGTTGATGCTCTATTTCTTCTTGGTGCTCAGCCCTTGGAACTTGAACAAAAATTTGTTCAGTTGTTGGAATTGGATCTGCTTCCTCGATTGGTCCCATCTGGCTTTCCTCCAAACAAAGGTGGTTGGGGTGCTGCAAGATTCGGTCAAACTTCTGTCCCTGATGTATTAGGTGCCTGTGTTAAAGTAGAAAGGTTTAAGACAGCAGTCAGAAAAGGAAAATGGAAGAAAGTAGGTAGTACCTCTCTGTTCTCTGCTGAGGAAGGCTTTTTTCAAGGTTATTCAAATGGTGAAATAACGACTATTCCTCCGGCTGGACGATAAATGCTTGCTTCAAGATCGAACAACGAATCTCATAACCAGGTTCCGAAGGTAGAACAACTTCTTCTATTGAATGGGCATCGGGTTCTTGGGCTAAAGCCCTAACAGCCTATTGATCGGGAAAGGGGAAGTTCCAATGAAAGCTTTTCAAAGGTTATACATTAGCGATTGATTTGGAGGATAGAGAATGGAGTTGGAAGGCTGTTCAGTCTTGAATCTCCCCTCCCTCACTGATTGACTCCTCCGGGAAATGTCGAATAGTAGGGACAGCGGAAGGGTGAGATTCTTTCTTCAGCGGCGGATGGAGAGGCAATTCTAACGCAACTGTTAATGGCCGAGCCTCCTATTCTTCTTGCTGCCTTACTTGCGATACTTTAGACTTTCTACAGCAAGAAAAGTGCTTGCATATAGTGGAAGGGCTTTTGCACATGAAGAAGAAAAGGAAGAAGAAGTGAGTAAGATGTGGCATTATACTGTTTTCAAATAGAATCCCTAAAGAAAGCAATTCCTGTAAAGCTATCGTCATTACCATCGTTGCTATTTGAGCTGTTAGCGCAATTGAAGGAGAAGATGCTCTTACTTTTGTTTTCAGGGAGCTAGGGAGTCTTTGGTACTTCCAACCAATGAGAGTCATTTCACCTATCACCTATTTTAGGAATAATACCCCAACACCTCTATCGATTGACTATCTTGATGCGGAGGGGCCGCTTCTTCATGAACCAAAAGTTCTAGTTTTCCTAAACCAACAGATCCTCTTTCTCACAGCATTTTCGGAGCAGGCTCAGTGCTTTCTTTAGCCTTGGGATAAATCGATTCGGTAGTGAGAATCGATTGAGACTTAATCATACCTGAGCCTTCTCTGACCTTCTTTGTCTGGGCAGTTAGCTATAAAAAGCAAGAAATGAGAGCTAGAACTAATGCCACGCCACGGTCTATGTCTTTTGACAAAACTTTTTTAGAGGGAACTCTAGGATGATCATCTGGTAGGTCGTCAAGGGTCTCAATAGGAATTTTTAAATCCGGTCTGTCTGTCAATCAAGAAAGAAAGCTCTAGTTCAATTCAAATAGGTCAAGCGAAGGAGGACATAGAATAAGCTTACTATTGAAAGTGCCTTCCATTCAAGTAATGCGTCGGGCTTAAGAAAAGCAGGTTTCGGAGCTTAGATCCGGGTACACACCTGGAACAGGCCTAGGAAAGATAGACAACGGAATCATCAAACCTATTCGTCATAAAGATCTAGAAAGCAGGGAAAGGGGGCTTCTCCTCACAAGAATACACGGAATAGATAGACGCTAAACGATTCCAATCTTAAGGATCAGTTTCAAGCATAGACGCCTTCTCCACCCACAATTGGACTCAACAATCTCTTTTATCATAAGAAAGGGAACGGGGGACTTAGGGTTTCAGCGTGCAAAATCCAATCCCTTCTCCCGTAGAGTACCTGTATCCTGTCTTTCTGGCATATCTCTCTTCTTGTGCCTAGACATCTGATAATGGATGCCCATTCCCGGGATTGCTGCCATGATATGGAATAGAATAGCGGACTTTCTTTCTGAGGTGTGGTCTATCCGAATAGCTAGAAGCAGAGCGGTGGGTTTCCAAGAACCGGAGATGGTCTTATCTATATACGGAACAGCACGAACAATCCTTGACCTTTCGATTGAGGGTCTTAAGCAGTGGGCTTTCCATAAGGTAGGAGGTTATTGAAAAAGGGGAAGCCCAAAAACAAAAAGAGCTTATTAGCTTTCTATTAACAATCTCCTCTTTCCTCGTGCATACAAAAATCTCGCTTCTCTTACCCCCCTCCCATCACCCCCGGCATCGGATTCTCACACTCGGAGCGGCTCCCTGTGCCAACCTCGGTGAATGTCGTAGTTTCGCTTTAAAAATAAAAAAGAACTTGAAGATTGGGAGCAACCTTCCTTCGTGGCTGTTGGACATCTTCCGATTCGTAAGACAAAACTTTAATATCATCTCTATAGTTCCGCTTCTTGCTCTAAAGAAAGGGTAGCGGAAAGGAATAAGTGGGATAAAGGGTCAACCAGATAGCACAATGATCCATTTCCATTCTTCCCTTCGCTGTCTTCCTTGTCTGATCGCAGTAGCTTTAGCAAGGACTATCGGATCTGACGGAAGAACCGCGAGTATGATAACAGGTCAGAATCTGGTCCTTGTAGGAAAACCTCTTTTATGTATGTTTGAACCGTTTTTGTTATGATGGTTTAGAAATACGGTGTCTTTCTTGTGTTTCTCTCCCTTCTATTTTGCATCTCCTTCTTTTTTTATTTACTGCGCATCTATCTACTTAATCGCTTGGGTATTCATTCTTTTTGGAGATCTTGTTTTCCCCTTTCTAATTGTGGGTGTATCGGGGACTTCCGGGGAATCAAGCTCATAAAAACCTTGCCCTCGGTGGGACATTGACTTAAATCGTCCTCCAGCGGCTGAGCCGGAGCCTGCCTCCTCCACATCGGACCACCCGAAGGAGGTAGTGGATCAAGCTCTCTCGGAAGCGGAGGATAGGATTCTGTATCGATTACGCCCATTCCCTCAAGCAAATGCGGACAAGCTGCTTATGGAGGAAGCGCGAGCGATCGCTCAACTAAAAGAAAGGGCAGATTGTCGATCGAATGGCGCAATTGGATTCCGCCGCGGACTTTTGGCGAGAAAAAAATGCAATTCATTATTGGGGAGTCAATCCTTACGAATAGGCAAACTGAGTATCCTTCCCATAAACTGTCTCAGATGCTTGAGGAATTGTGTCGCGCGGATGCCCACACATCCTCTATCTACTTTTAAAAAAAGATTTCTACTATATATATAAAAAACAACTATTTGAAATTGGAGTCCTTCAGCTTCCTATATTCCCACCAATGTGATCCCCATTACTGATGGACAAATCTGTCACTTTTTTCTTCTTCGTATTCCGACAGAAGAAGGTGTAGTCTCCCTCTCTTCTCATACAAGAAGAAAGGGAAGAGGCCTCTTAGGACCTAGCGCTGGGGGGGGGAGGGGAATGATGGAGGACCAGTCCCAGTCAAAGATTTTAGATTTAGACAAACTTATTTTTTTCGTAAAAGTCGAAATGAAATTAATTAGGGCAATTACATTATATTTGGTATTTTGCTTTTGTTTTTGATTAGGGAATGCTGAAAATTTCACTCGCTCAAGCTAAATGAGTTCTTTTGCGAAGGATTCAATTGCCTGCTTTATTGTACCGGTAAGCTCTGCCTATCCATGCAATAGCTTCCGAGCAAGTTATGTGGTTCTACACAAAATGGCTACTAAAGTGAAGCAGCTACTAGAAAGAAACACTCGCTATGTGTGATTCGATGTTAAGGCCCCTACAGCAAGTTCATTTTTCCTAACCAAAGAAGAGATATAGATTACGTTCATCTCATAAAGATGTTCCTTTTTTTTCACTCCTAAATGAAAGCGAAACTCAATTCTAAGAGAACTCCTAGCGCAAAAGACTAGTCGCTGCGATGCCTGAATGCCTTTGAGCTCTTGTTCGAGTGAGCGGGTAAGCAAGCAGGTACGCCCGAGTTATGTAAGAGAACTACTAATAAGTCTTCTCATCTCTAAGCCAGCTAATTTCTCACAAGCTACGCACCTTTGTGTACTTACAGCCAAGTACAGTTGCTGTTGTTGAGTTAAACAAACGGTAGTAAGATAATAGGCGGATGGAGGGCCTATTCTGGACCAATTAGAAACCAAAATCCCGATGCGCTGACATTGTTATGAATGAGTTTATGTCTTAAGAGAGCTAGTAGTTATGAGTTCGTAGCTAAAGTCAAACTGGAGCTAGGAACGTAGCTGTGAACGGAGCTACCGGGTCAACGAGTGAGCTTATTAAAGCGCGAATCCTAGAGGAGGATCAAGGGGGTCAGATCCCCGGGTGGGACAAATATGGTCTTTGTCTTTGCAAGGTAAAGCGGTAAACTATGGATTTAAACTAAGGTAACGTGCCCTAAGATAAGGCACAGTCAAAGCAGGGACTTAGAGACTAGCATCCGATTGTGGGCATCTTTCGATTGAGTAGGTCAGGAAAGAGACAACAGGCGATTATCCCTTTTTTTCTTCCAACAGCGGAAACGCCGCAATTCCGGAGTAGTCGTAGTTAGCCTAAGGACCGGAATAAGAGGTTTCGTGGGGCTACCTACTTTTTTTTTGCTAGGAACGACTTGCCTAGTTGGAACTCTTCTCCGCCGACTCCTGAGGCTAGAATGGCGTACTACAGATCCGTGCGTTCTTGCCCGCTTGGTACTTGGATCCCTAATCTAGAAGATCCCGAGCCTGTAATCTCCTTCTTCTACCAAGAGAATGCCTTTCTTTTGGTAGCTACCGATTACTTCACCAAATGGGTCGAAGCTGAGCCATCTAAGGTCTGTCTTCCCTACCAGATCAGGTTTTCCCAGACGCGAGTCGAGTCATTCATCTTCTTCATCAGGCTTCCTTCTCGCAGTCGAAGCGGTAGCGGTACTGGAACGAGTTCCCTATTCGATATGGTTTCATTCCACCAGTCCCCTAACATAGATAGCACTGGGTCAAAGGGCTTCACTTCGGAACCTTTTCTTGCTTTCCTTCCGTGGGCATGAAATGAACCCTGAGGTTACTCTGTCCCTGGCATCCCTTTCTGCCCCCCAACTTTATTCACTTCGCGGTAAACGGAGACTTTCCAATAGCCAGCAGGTCAAAGCCTTTTTTGGGGTGGGGTCCAAGGGTGCCGCCCCCTACTACCCAATTCCTGTCTTCGGAACTACGGGGATAGGTGACTTTCTGCGATGGCCCTCCACCTCGTTGGGAAAAGTGAAAGGAAATAACAAGCCCTAAACTAAAAACCAACTAGCAGCTTATCAACCACCGAAGACAGACTCATGTTGGCGATGCCATGGTCAAGTAAGAGAACGACCCATTCATCCAAAGTAGTCTTTTAGTATAGAACAGAGGCATTCTGAGCCGACTACATGCGCATCTAGTGCAGTGGCTTGGAAGCAAGCTACCTTGACCATCTTCCGAACTTATCCAGAATTGACTGATCAAACGCAGTAGGGGCGGACTGCTCTACATTCAGCCACGCCACAGTGACCCCCGAAGCGATCTTCTGATAGTTGCGGGACGAAATCCGGCAGCCAATTGCTGGCTCTGAATAACCAGCCCGGTAATAAGTTCAATTCTTCCATAACATAACGGGGCGGGGTTGCGCGCGAGCCGAGTGACGGAGGTGCACAAGAGTACTTCGCGCCACAACCATCTCTTTTTTATAAGTTCTACGGACCGATGCCTGCTGCTTCATCCGGGAGAAAAGAATCATAGATATGCCGGTCATTAGAAGGAAGAACCGCCATAAAAAGATTCCTCGTGTATCATCTGTAGCAAAACTATGAACGGAAGCTAGCAATCCGGACCGTATTGAAAAGGTTCCTGAGACACAGCATGGAAGAGTCACAATATTCAGAAACGAGATCCAAGAATGAAGAAGGGGTATAATTACGGAATGAATACGAGCTGTGGCTAATACCCAAGGCATAAAAGAAGCATTTTCTACGGGATCCCGAAACCACCAGCCACCCCGACCTAATTCATGATGAGCCCACCAACTTCCTGGCATGATGCCCACGGTTAAAAACCACCGACATGTCAAGATCCAAATTCGAATCTGTTCCTGGTCCTGGTCAGATACCACTGTGTTCGCGCCGGCGCTCCAACAAAGAGGCGAAGTAGTGGTATCTTTCTGTTCATTACGAACGACACGCTTCGCCTGCTCCCCCCCCGTGTCCACTAGCGCTCCTGTCCAGAGCGAAGAGAAGGCGAAAAAGCGCCGCCAAAGCAGCATGAGCAGGCTTCTATTGCTACGCAACAAGAGAGCTGGATAGCATTTTGCGACCACATGTTTGAATTTTTTGGTAAAAAGCTCGCTTGTTATACGGGATCCGACGCATCCAGCAGAGCGAAGCAGCGTTCCCTTCTTTTCGGCGGCATCCTTCCGCATTGGCGGCGAGTGGAGTGCCACAATCCCATTCATCATTTTTGATCTACATAATCCAAATCCCATAGCACTGGCGACGTCTCCGGCATAAATGCAAGGAGGATGTATAGCTGATATAGGATCTTGTGGAACAGGATTTGATTCTGCAAGCGGTTCGGTACGAACGAAGAAATTTCGAACAAAAGGATCGGAACTCGCTGATAGGAAAGGAGAGAAAAACAAAGCAATGCCAAGAGCTCCGTCAATCCGCTGTTCATCGATAGACGAAGCTCTCTCTTTATCATCTCGTGCCAGATGCAACAAAGGATGAGTCCTTCTTTTTCCTTCTCGCGAACCACGGGAGCGCCTAGCACCCAGAGGAGCTAAGCTAATTTTCCTTTCAGGGTAAAGCGGCGCATAAAAAAGGGCTGGCCCGTCAAACGTCCGGTTCCTTCGCGAACGAAGTTCAGAATCAACAAGGGTTCGTAGAACGAAGGGAGTGTACAACTGGGGCGCAGCCCCACTTTTTTGTTCGTAACGAGGGAGAGATAGAATGGAGTTCTTCACGAAGTTCGAGACAAAGTAATACAAAACTTCTCTATGGCCTCCTCGTTTTGAGACATTATGGCTTTGGGGTCGACCCCGGTAACAAAGAAGGAATCCATAAAAACGTGGGATCCGACACCATGATAAAATACTACCCTCATGATTAGACCATGTCCCTGAGATTTGATAAAAGAAAGGTGCATTAGCGGTTAATACGTTGTAATTGGATAAGTTATTAGGAATATGACGGAACGAAAGACCAAGGAAAGAAAGAAGAATGCACCAAAATGCAGGTGCTGCACCAAACGCTGGTGGTTGTTTCTTGTTGTAAGTGAATGCAACGAAAAGACCCGGAAATAACGATAAATGAAAGAATTCATAAATTATTGACATTTCGTGCTGTGCTCATTTCAAAATTTCTGCTTTGTCCCATCATCCGGTAACCACAGGACAGGATGATCCACAAGAAAGGTGGCAGGATTCGAACCTATGGCCGGCCCGCCCCTGACCTGCTGGGTTGGGTGGCCGGGTTAGCACCCCTCGTCGCCCCTGTACCCGAAACAGATGCGCTGCGCTACCCAGCGCGTAACCTTGTCTCCCCTACTCCTCTTCTGGTTATGCCATTACCAATCGCGGGTAACCCCCGGGCCGCCCCTGACCTAATAAGATAAGAACGATTATCCTTATTACCAAACAGCGATAGTTTCACGATCCCGACCAGCAACTTGTTGGGAGTAGGGGCATCCAAGCTTGCCCAACCTAGACATTGTAACTGAAAGTCCTGCCTACTTGTAGGCTTAGGGTAGTCCTCGAAAACCTTCTTCTTTTACTGGCTTGGGAAAGACCCGTAGGCTATGGATCCCACTAATGGAATGGGACTATAACCATACTTCCATGGTCTAGGTTCAAGGACAATCAAGATGGAGGCTTGGAGTATCTAAGGCTTCATGGACCCCATTTTTAGGGCTTTGAAGGACGGACTCGCTAGTGTCCCAAGGATTGACCGGTGACACTACTAACTGAATTGCCCTAATATATGTTTTTTTCCACAGGACTGAATCCATAGAAACCTTGGCTTAGTGCCATTACTGTAAGCGGCGGATGATTGGTATGCAGGATCGGTTGCAACGGTTTCACATGAATGTGAATCAAGAGATTGGCTTGAATTGAAAGGCTTTCCAACTAGCCATTGTACCTGAGATTGCGATAAGTCCTTCTTCTTTTGAGCTTGTTCTTGGTCCCGAGGGAAATGGGGTGACAAAGAGCAGCTTGCTTCTCCAATTGGATCATTGCTCGACTCGATGGGTAACTTCTAGTGGTTTGCCGGGGAAGCTCTTGTTTTTCTTTCAGGAGTTGGTTGGTGGCATGGACACCTAGCCTTTTCTTATTTTTAGTATTTGTTTGCTGGCACAGGTAGTAGATTCATTCTCCACTCCAGCAGTAGCAGATGTAGAATCTGAAAGGTGGGATTCCCGGTTGATTGGATGCTTCCGTTAGAGCTTCTTCCCCTCCTGTCATTTAAGGGCACCTAGCTTACAATCACTAGTGAAAGAGTGCCAATTGACCCAACTAGCGAATCTGTTTACAACCATTCCATCTTTTTCATTTCCGTGAATACCGCTCGAAAGCAGTCATTTTTCGGCTTGATAGCACTAGCACGATCCATCCATCTCCCTCCGGAGAGTGAGTAAGAGGTGGAAGGACTGTCGATAGCAGGTAGGGTAAACGGATATGGATGATAGTTGGGATCCCAGGTAGGAGAGCCAGCCATACATAGAAGACAAGGAAATCCCCTCTCTTCCTCCTTCCGTACCTCTTATGGACAAACCCTTCTTTGTACCTTCCTTTCAATCCAACGAAGGAATGCCGGAATACCATGAATCAGACTAAGGGAAGATCGATCACACCCTCAAAACCAATAACCATCGCTTACTGCCCTTTCACTTTGAAGTCTTATCCGGGTTCTTCCCTGTCCAGAGCCAAGCATCAAAGGAAGGATATCACCCTACGGTCTTGCTAGTTCTTCTTCAGCAGGTAAGTGAGCGGGCGGTGCAGCCTTAATCCTTAAGCCCTTGCTTGCTCCTTCAGCCTTGGAGCACCGCTTAATTGATGATAATGCCACCACCTTGCAACTAAGAGATGGGTAAAGTCATTATGTGAAGAGAGAGGGCTACTCTACTACGGAGTCTCTCACCCAAGAGTGGCATTAGTTACCCCAAAGGAAGTTGCTGAAGTCCCTACTTCAGTTCTTAGGTGACCTAATTACCTACTTCTGCCGGCGCTCAAAAGGGAGAGAGTCGTTCCAAGGCCTGTGGATCAGGTCCCGGGTTCAACCATACTGCGAATTCTCAAATGTTGGGTAAAGAGGAGCGCCCCACGTCGCTCTCACCATCTTCTTTGTTCTCTTTGCGCGCTTCACTTTATCTAAACTAAAAAGGGGTGAGTACGATATCTTTATAACAAAGGGAGTCCCGGTTCAATTCAATGATTTTTTACTTAGTTGCTCCCACAGATAGAATAACCCCATCATTGGGATGCCAGACGATGGGTTAAGCTCCTAAGATCGATGAAAGCTTTTATTTGAGGGTCGATAAGGATTTCAATTTCCCCTATAAGAGGATCCCTTGCGTGCTATGTCTACGGGTCTCTCAAATACAAGAAAATTAGATCAAGCAGGAACCCAGCACGGGAGTCTTATACTTTTCGACTTGGGAGATTGCATAAGGAGAGCACCCTTCTTCTACCTCGGTGATTGAAAGGGTTTGGGATCAACACGAAGGCTATTTTACGCACTGCTGAGTGTAAGCATCGACATTTGATAGAGGTCAGTCGGGCCCCGGCCTTATTATTTTAAAAGTCAAGCAGGTATACCTGCTAAATATTGGCTTGAAGCTCTCCATTTTTGCAGTCTATGCCATGAAGAAGTTGCCAAGCCGTACAATTGGATATAGGTATAGGTATAGGGATATTTTGACTATATTTGGCTCCTTGCCTTTCCCAGTCAAGTAGTCCACCATCCCCATACTTTTTTATTGACAAGAGTGCAGACCGCAAGAGAATTGCTTCCATCGAGCTAGTAGTTATCTGAAGCGAAGGAATCTCATTCAAGGCTCCAAGACCCCTGACTCTGACTACTGTGTGAAACTTGGCTAACCTCCGACATAGTTCTAGACCAGTCTAAACTACTCCAAACAGAAGGATAAAGAAAATCACCACAACGCAACAAAAAAAGGCCTCTTCTCTTTATTACCCTAGCCTCTAGTGAGTTAGAGACAAGGACTATTCCCACTAATGAAATGAATCATCCAAAAGGAAGTACATAAATCCCTTTAGGATAAGGAATTACCGGTATGGGATGCGGAATAACCATATGAACCGTATTCCTCTCCTGCTTGACTCTAACAAGGGAATCCCCGCATCAAAGCCTTCTTGTTTACCGATCTGCGTAAAAGCTTTATGTTTGAGTACTGGCCTTCCTCTCGCTCTTCTTAAACTACCCGTCCGATCGCTTTCAGGAAAGGAGCATTGCCTAATATGTTATGTGGATTTGCCGAGATGCCCAACATTCCTGACTGATGGTCTTCCCAAAGATGTACTTTCGGTGTCAAGAAAAGATCCTGCTAAAACCAGAATCGGGGGATCCGCTCAATGGTCTATTTTAGATACCGTGCCCAATTCTAAGAAATGGAAGAAGTTGCTTGACCTTATCCTTGTGACCTACGAGCCAAGAATGAATAAAGAAAAAAAGAAAGGAGACCAAGATGGGCACACTCACTTCAGGTACGCAGTAACTTGCTCGGGACAATGGGAAATTAGTCTCATAGTTGCCTGTTTAGATTCCCGATTATTAGTAAGGCAAGCGGTAAACGTTCTATGCTAAGGCCGATTTCGCTACTGAAATTCCAGAGTATAGGCTACTCAATGAGAAGGAGACCTGCATAACCTTGTAATTGCCATTACAACTCTACTGTAACAGAAGTCGAAAGGATAAAAGAAAGATACCCGGGCATGAGAAAGTAAGACTGAGGAACAGACGTATAAACAGAACAGCCAGATAGCGGGAAGAAAAGATAAGCTCCAATGGACATTAGAATAAGAATACGCGGGCTTTCCCGCTTGAGTCGAGGAGGCTTGTTTCCGTACCCAGAACCGGTTAGTCCTTACCAACTGAAAGAACTAGTCTTGATGCCGAAAATCCCATCTTTTTTTGTAATTAAAGTGAACCTATAACTTTCTACCTTAGTGCCGCTGTTGGAACTGCAGATTCTTTATGACTGGACGGGTACGACCTCTTGCTTCTCAATGTCATGGAATGGATAGGTGATGTTTCCAACCGGGAAAGACGAAAAAGAAAAAAGAAATGAAATAAGAGCGGGTGAAGGAGTTCAGTTAGAGATCTGTTTCTAGACCTTGAAGTCACTTCCGGGATTAGCTTGATTTGGGCTAGGAAATCCTTTGATTTGTAGCATATTACGTGAAACCTATACTCTTCTGGTTAGTTTCTTCCGCATCCTCACCATCTAATTCAAACTCATTTCCGACTGCTGCAACCTTTGCCGGGCGGGAAAGAAGAAGGAATTGAATCCAAACCCCTAACTCGAGAAAAATTATTCATCTGCACCTGAGACAAGTAACGGATATCCCACTCCGGTAAGCTAGCAAATAATATAGAAGATTCGAATTTTTTAAAGTTCTTTTTAAAACTCAGAAAGTTCTCTTCGATTCGAGTCGAGTGCATAAGCCGCTTTCCCTTTAGGAATCTTGTCTCAAGCCATTGATCTTAGCTTTGGCCCTCTCTGGAAAGGAAAATCTGAAAGCTTCCCTATTTTTTCTGCCTCTCCAGTTCAACAACTGGATTCTTTCTTCTGGTTTACCAAGATCTTAGTCATTTCACCTCTGTACTTTGATTAAGAGTTCAAAAGGCAAGGATTAGGTTTTTTTTGTGAATAGGTCCCTTAAACTAACCTATCCATGGGATAAACCCTCTGAGTTTCTTTCCTAGTCCTGATTGAAAGAAAAGATTTGTGAGATCGATAGAGACAACGAGGCCAAGGGAAGAGAGCCATTCTTTCTAAGAGAACGGGAATACGGAATGGACCGACAGATAGAGACAAAAGAGCAACTACAGTAGCGACAGATTCCTCCTCTACCCTCTTCTGCTCCTTCGATGAACTCGGCTATTGCTGAAAGTTCACTTCAATAAATAAGACTGTGAAAGACTTCTCGATTCACTAGCACAGCGCTTCTTCCGCTTTTTTCTGACCTTGAGTTGAGGAAACTGGCTAGGACAAACTCTCCTTCATTCAAATGAAAGGATGGGAAATGAAAAAGGAATAGAAGTAGGCAAAGAAGCTCTTAGCAAGAAGGAAAGGCTTCCAGTTGCTATTGAATCCGGAATAAGGCAATCCTTATTAGAATATGCCAACATAAGCATAAGACAGCAAAGTGGATGCATCGAAGAATGCCCTCTTAGAAGGAAGAATTGGATGTGCGCAGAGGATTCATCTTTCAACAGCATTTCCGACATTCACCATCAAAAGGAGGATCTGACACTAGCACTAGGATCTGTCTATGCTTGGACTGATTGGACGAGCATCCGCTTTTCGACATACCGAGACTTCTTATTCCTCAGCGAGCCTGATTCCGCATGGGCAACAAGGAAAGGCAATGAAATTGTTTAGATATCCCCGTCAAAGCAAGGAGCTGTTAGCTATATGTCTGCCTCTTCGGGACAGTTAACTTCTTTTCTTTTTCCAGCCTTTGAGGGGAGCCTCGCCTCATAGTATAGGGTAGTTGGAATGTCTTTGCAATAAGAGTGGAGAATCAGCTGTTATAGGCTGCAATAAATAATATATTAGGAATCTCTGTCTCTATGTCATCAAACGGTTTGATCAATTGAATTCTAAGAGCAGGGGGCATCCATAGTAGGAAGAGGACAAGGAAGTGATTGATCGGAGTTTGCCAGGCCAGGAGTTGAAGAAGGAGCTAGCATTTCTTCAGTGATCAATCTCGTTCCAACAATTGTTCTGACTCGTTTAGGTCAACTCGTCAATCCGTATCTAATAGCCGCCGAAAGCCAAAGCTTCACTCCAGGTCGAAATCACTGCCTTTCGATCAATCCTTTAGATTCTGATGGCATCAACATGACATTAGACTTTTTCCTTAGAGAAGCGGGTGAAAGGCGGCAGGCAAAGCCATAAGAGAGAGTCCTTCTTCCACGAATAGCGATTCCTATTCTGATAGCTAGGAGAGAAGAAGAGGGGCAACCTATATAAAGATTAAGGCGGATATTCTCTGCTGTTCTTGATGTCTATGAAAGTGTCTTCTCTTTGTAGTTTGGAGAGCAGGATGGCACAATGGGAGGTTCAGGAATCAAAGCCTTTGCCTTTCTCCTTGTTGTTAACTGTAGGGTAGTCGAAGATTTGTAGAATGCGTTAGAAGGCATTAAGGGTTATAAAGGAGAAAGCGGACTCACTTCACGAGCTGTAAGCCCAGGGAAGCTCTTTCACCTTCTTAATAGATCAACTAACCTGGACCCCGTAGCTCACCTTTCAGTCGAGGAAGTCGGATCTACTATATATATAGTCTATCCTTCCCACCACCCGCCTTTCTGGCAATATCTCCGCAAGAGCTTCTCCCTATTAGATATATATTCCTATAGAAAGAAGCTAATCCTGATACAAGATCCGAGCATGCGGGTCCTTTGGCTGGCTCTTTAGGATGGTTTAGCTATAGGAGACCGAGGTAGCCGTTGTTCCATCATCAAGGGCAAGTCTTCCTCATGGAAAGAGCATGAGCGTAGAACAAGGATGAATCCATAGAAAGAAGCCAAGATAAGATAAACTCAGAGCATAACAGAGTGCAAACCCACTCGAGAGAGCCTAAGAAAGAGCTGAAAAGAGGCAGCCCTAGTGAAGACCTTTCATGGATGCCTACTCAACAAATTCTTAGAGTTCCCACTATCGGCTAAGCGGAAGGAAGTGAAGAAAGAAAAACGGACTGGACCAGCGGGAAAGGGTGATCGATCATAAGGAAGGCTTACGTCTTCATCTCTTGCTTCCAAGTGAGAGTCAGGAGGAAGAAAAAGACCAAGCAAGGGTTAAGATTCGTTCTCACAGAGAATTAGGGAGAAGAAGACCGTAGGACTCTGAAGTCAGGGATATGAGGCTCGGTCTACAGGCCTTACGTCAAAGCCCGGGAACAGATGGGAAGTGCACCAACGCTCGGATATGAATTGGAACCCCCTCCGAAATTCGGTTCATACTCAAATAGATTCCCAATCCCATTCCACAATCTACGCTACGGGTCAGGGAGGCTAACCATATGAGGAGCCCCACCACTAGGACTTGTTCAAGCAACAAGTTGGTATGGCCCATTTCATACCTAATCCCATGGACATATCTGATCATTGAATGGGGGCCCTCCACAGGGATAGATACCCGAGTTAGGTATCAGTCCCACCTACCGATCATTAGTACAACGACCTGTCATATCATATACCCCAGACGGCCTGATCAGATGTTTCGGTACCAATGCAGTTAGTCTAATGCATTCTGGACTGGATATGGCCCACCTATCTTTCGAGGTCACTAGTTTACACTTTCACCAACCTTTCCCATATCCGTTTTTTATGAGCAAGGGATAAAGGCCAGACAGTAATCAAGCTACTTACAATTGGATAGTACCCCTTCCATCGGAGGACTGGGTGGAGAGTGACAAATATGAGAAAAGCCTACTTACTAGCCTCCGTGAGAGGATACCACTTTGGTAGATGCTAGGGATTGGTGAGTTAGGGCAGCGAGGGATGGTGTGACATGTCTGGTCATCGCATCGATGAGAACGATGGCCGATGATATCCGAGGAGATTAGGCACCGTCGGCTTTTTTTACCTCAAAGTAAACTCGTGCTTTTCGTCGTCCTTCCCTATCTAGAGCTGGAACTTGACTAGAAAAAGACTTTTTTTGATCCCATACTGACTTGTCTTCCTGTTGGTGGTTGTGAAAGTTCAGATTTCGAGCTTAAACAGCGGAGAAGCGGATAACCTTCTATTTTTTGGGGAGTCTTTCAGGATCGATTCAAAAGGCCAGTGAAAGTACGCGGACGGATAAATCCAACAAAACCACACCGTACCGGGCCAGTAGACCTTCTTTCTCTTCTCTGAAAGGCTGTCTCCTGCCCCCAACTAGCGAGCGGCTATAACCGATGGGCGCATGGCGACCACTACTCTACCCGAAAACTAGGGTTAAGTGGGGAACCTTCTCATCGTGTTAAGCTTGCGAGCCTGTCTGTAATAGGCCCAAGCGTCTCTTGTGCTTAATCTCGAGTCTATTCCAGTGAGAAGCTTCGCAATACCCTAACACTCCATAGGCGAAAGAAATCAATAAGGATAGATATATAGATTACGCACATAGTGGTCTGGGCATTGATTTCATGTAGTGCGTACCACCGGCGGAAAGTGATTCGCTTAACACACTTGTTCGCTTGAATACAGTAGGTAGGGAAGGACAGGATATTCCTCGTCGGTTCTATTCGGTGGTGGTGGCTTAGCTTTGAATTTCTTTCCACTCATTTTGGCTTTTTCCTTTTCTTATTCATGCTTGCTCCACTAGCCTCAAACTCCATTCCAATTTCGAATCGACCCATTAATTAGAGAAAGAAGGCTTTTCTGCTTAGCAGAACCCGATTCTCCGCTCAAAACATCTGATCTTCCGACTTAAACAACCGATTCCATTTCTATCCTTTTTTTTCTATGATCAATTCAATAAAGACTTCCTTCTCAACTGACAACCCCACCCGATGGGCCTGTTCATCAGCGATATTCTTTGTAGGGCTTTCGGCTGCCTTCCTTTATTTTTGGGCTAAGGCTAGCTTTCCTAAGTAAGTTCCAGAGTGCATGAGTGAATCTTGATCTGTATTCAAGGTATGCCCTTTCTAGTTCTGTTAGAATATTGACTTCGGTTAAGCTGAGGTTAGCGAAGTCAATCCTTTGCTTGGGTCCTAGGAGGTCGGAGATAAGAGCGCTGTGTTTAAGTCGTCTGGCCGTAATACTTTCTCTGCGCCAGTAAGAGTAAGAGCTTGAGAAGAAGGGAAAGAGGAAGAAGTATTCAAATAATTCACATCCTTTCCCGAAAGCTTGACTTTCTTCTTTCTTTATATACTTAATAAGACAATACTATAAAAAAAAGACTTGGACGAGATCAGATTGAGAACTATGAATAGTAGGAATAGTCTAAAGCAGTGGTTAACTAGAAGAAGAGTCAAAGACTTTTTCCTAGCCGCTGATGGAGACAATGTGGGACCTCGTGCTCAGCCGGTTGCTCTTTTAGATAAACCTCATTTCCGGAACATTGCCTCGGTAGAAGCAAACCCAACTAATACGCAAGCCCATCTCCCGATACAATCAAATCAAAGCAAAGCAAAAGTGCCTTGCGGCTGTCGCGCCTCTCTCTCTGTCTCTGTACCTTGTGTTTGTCCTTGTTGTTTAAGATTACTAGGGGTCTTTCTATTCCTTCCTCCGATCACAGACTTTGTTTGATCAAATTCCCCGGGGCTCCCCTCGAACTGATATCCAAAGATTCCCTGTAACAGGATGGTTTGAAATGATGGTTTATTACAGGTTCTGGTGACATGAATAGGATGAGCCGGAACATGGATAACGTAGTGGTTCGAGCCGGTCGAGAGTACGAGATTACTGACCGAAGACTCTTCCATTGAGATGGGCCGAAGCCCTGCTAGCGAAGGAATGCATCCAACAGTGTTCTGTCTCATTGGTCCTCTCATGCCATAATTTGCTCATAAATCCACTTTGTTCTCCCGGAAATAACTTTCATTATAATACATGACTTATGTGACTTCGATCTGATACCTCTCGATTCAGATAGGAAATGCGCATTTGTCTCATTTTGACTCTCCCCATCTCGAATTCTACTAATTGGATATGGGACTGGTTGTGAAGGGAAGCTTTGTGGGAGAAAGGAGGAAAAGGTCAGGCTAGTCAAGGCTTTACTCAAACATATGGGATAGATTAAGAGGAAGCCTTTGCCCCGGTAGCCAAGATGAAGTCTGTTCGTCTCCTGCTCTCTATTGCTGCGAATCGAGATTGGCCTCTGTTCCAATTAGATGTTCAAAATGCCTTCCTGAACGGGGACCTCAAGGAATAAGTTTACATGAGTCCTCCACCCGGTTGTGTAAGGGGGGGGGGAGAACAAGAGAGGTCAACTGGAGTGGAAGCCAAACGACGGGGCCGATAATCTGTGATCGATCCGAAGAACCACTGCCAGATACGATTCTGCTCCCCCTTCGTACTACCAATGCGATTCTTGCCCGGCTTTCTTTCGGCTTAAGAAGGCTGCGGTGAGAATGAGGATCACTTCGGAACTCTAGGAAAATGGGCGTTTTAGGGCGGGATCTAAAAGTTCTCCAACGTGTTGCGGAGCCTTCGGCCGTGAGAGGGTCTGTCTTTTGGCTTCCTCAGGGCCGTGTGAAGCTTAGCTTGCTTTAGCAGCCACGTGATGATTCAAGATTCGTGGTAGGCGTAGGAGCTGGGCGAAGCGGTAGCGAAGCTCAGGTGGTGATGCAAGTGCGCGGTGAGCGTAGTAGCCCCCTCGGGCATGCTCTTTGTACAACCAAGCGAAGAGCTAGTGAGGGCCGGAAATATCGTATGTAGTGTAGAATCGGATCTGACTTTACTAGGATTGGAACAAGCGAGGAACGAGTGACCACAAGCTCCGCTTAAGCGCTCGACATTTAGCTTAAAACATGTTCATCATGTGGCCGAGCGAAGCGCACCTGCGTGAAGCAGCCTAGCATCACTTTAGATAGGAGCAGAATGGATGACTTACAACTGAAAGTTCTTCGGATCGATATATCGTACGACGTAATGGAGATCTTGGTCTAGGTCCGGTGGTTCGCAGAATTCGGGACCTAACGATGTTCGATTCGTCACATGAACGGGAGCGGACGATTCCCTCGTCTCTCCCTTTTTCGGGGAATGGCTGCAATCACAAGCAAGTGATTGAATGAGTGGGGGGAAAGCACATGCGGGATAAGCAGGTCTTTCAGGAGACGGTCTAGAAAGAAAAGAGAACTCTCAACAAGCTGGAACTAATCAAGATCAATAGGAAGAGGAGTTAGCTAGAAATTCATTTTTTGACAAAGTTCATGCCACGACGATCTATATGGAAGGGCTGTTTTGTTGATGCATTCCTGTTGAAGTTGAAAAAGAGACAAACACTCATGTTTCAGCTCCCGGATCTGCTTGGATTCTCGTAGAATAAGAGGAGCCGTCTTAGGAAATGACTGAACTTAAAAGACAGATGCCACC
>NW_028196878.1:37500-42500 GCF_037176805.1 Vigna unguiculata
GCCAACCGAGTAGCTCATGGGAAGGAGCATGTGAGGGAGAAGGACCAAACTTCGTCTCTTCGAACGGAGCCCAGGTTTCCTTTTTGATACTATGGAACACCTCCTCATCAACATACGTTTCCCGAAGAACCATTCATTTCATGAAAAACCTGCGCTTGTTAGCAGCTGAATCACTCTCTCCTCTCGTAGTGGGCCTCTTTTCTTTCCCCCGCTGGCATGAGGAAAGGGTCCATTCCACTAGCTCTTATTGTGAAAATAAAATTTTGGGTGCGCTTTCCCTTTGAATGAGTAGATCTTCCAGCCCCCGTGCCTACCTTTACTCAATGCTCCTGAAGTCCGAAAAGGAGACTGAGTGGACAGGGGGCAGGGAAGTTCAGTTACAGAAATGGTAGTCGTGGACTGGTACCGCAGTACTGCCTACTTTTGGTAATCCTTATTGTGATCCCTAACTCTGGGCTAAGATAGTCTCTAAAGTGCTAGCGTGACGGGAGAGCAAATAGCAATGAACCTTATCTAAAGTATTAGTTCCCTCCTACCAATAACTTTTTTTTAAGTTCTCTATGCGGGGAAAAGGCTACCGATAGGCGGATTGACGCATCTGAGCAGGCAGGGGATACTTAGTGCTTGGAATATGAATGCTATGAGGCTTGGGCGAGAGAGCAGGTCTAGGAGGCCCAGATATTGCATCATGTGAAAGCAGCGAAAAGACCCATAAGAGCTGTAAACAAGTGAGATAGGCACGAAAGGGGGGCATTCTGGGGATGTCTTTCATCAGCCAGCACCTTCAACAGCCAGTAGGACAGATGCCGAGACGGATTCCCCCAGATTCAAGATAGGGTACGCCCGATGACCAGGCAGGGCAGCCCCCTTGGTTGTGAATCCCATAGGTCTAGAGCACGATCACGTGAAGAAGAACATACCACCGGTTGATTCACTTGTCTGATTCGGTATGTAGGCACAGAGAAAGTGTTCCAGCTTGAGCCAAGAGAGTCTCAACCTTCTATGTAGTACATCCACAACTTCTCAGCTCTTTCATTGCAACTCACCACCCAACAATGGCCACCCTCCCTAGGTTTAAGATAATAGGGCTTGATGCCTAGCGGCTTCCTTTGACGGGTTGTCTACCGATCTCACCGGTTCACTCCCTTGAGGAATGTTCCTCGAGTCGTGATGCTTTGATTGTCGTCTTTCGAATGAAGGAGATTAATAGATTATTCTTTTGAAACATATTCTTTTGCGCAGCATTAGTCTTTTCTTTTCAGACTGCTGTTCAAATCTCTTTTCAGCTTCTGCCTAAAGAAAATGGTCAGATCAATCATAGTTAAAGGAGGAGTTTCACGGGAGAGAGTGGTTGTCAAAGACTCAAACGACTTCAGCAGACTTCCCGGTCACTAATCACGATCAGTCATTTTGACTCTCACTGCTAAAAATTATTGGAGAATCTTCTCCATCTTGTCTAAGTGCTGAGACACGCTCGTCCCCTCTTGCATCTTGCTTGGAAAAAACCGTTGCCGAAGAAACTTCATGTTTACCATTGTCACTGACTCATACATTCTCTGTGGAGTCTCCCAGATTTCTCATGCAGACTGAATGTCTCCCACTGAAACTAGTACCTTATCCTTGACCACCATTAGCACAGCTTCGAAGAACCTCTTTTTTTTACTGTCCACAACTATAGATGTGTTCATTTCTTTTTTTTTGGCTACAACGGGTACGCTCTCTATAAGATTTGCTCGGGGCTGTTCACTTTCACTTGGTCGCCTGGTATCTTTGAAACCTCTTTGCTTGCGGAGGCAGGAGTGCGTCTGAGAGAGCGCTTCGCGAAAGAATCGTGTGGCGCGGTGAAAGGTTTACCGTTGGGGTTTCCGGCCCCCTGGTCTTCACCTAATTGTGGAAGAGGGGAGGTGCATTGAGTATAAACTCTCTCTCGCGCCTTTAGCTTGTTCCTGTTCGTCTATTCGGGACGGGGCAGGCAGCCCACATACATGAAGAGAAGAAGAGAGGAGAGGGGGTTCCCTGAGATTAAGGTGTCAAGGCGGTCGAAGAAGGCCACAAGTGGAAGCAACCGATGCTTTGGTCATTCAGTTGACTCCGCCAGTCCGTGCTTGCTGTCATGCTGGCGCAGGGCTTTCGGCCTTACCTACTATTGGATTTGAACCAATGACTCTCGCCGTATGAAAGCGATACTCTAACCGCTGAGTCAAGTAGGTCAAGCTGAGTCAAGTCAGATAAAATAGACCCCTATCAGAGAAAGCGTTATCACTATACGAGAGATCGGCCTATTCACTCAGCTAGGGAATAAGACTAACCTAATTTCCCTATTCACTGAACCCAAGACTAAGGGCAAAGATAACTTCCTTTGCCCCCTTCCTTCAACTTATAGGATGGAACCCGGACTCCTAACTAAACCCTCTTCCTTCCGATTGATTGTCTCGATTTCACTGCCTTGGTTGGCCACCATGCCTACTTCTCTCCAATGCCTCCTTCTTAAACCCCTTCGTACTGCAATCCAATCAATCGATCGATCAAGAGGCTAATCTCTTTTGTTTGGGCCGGTAGCTAAAAGTCCTCGCCTTCTCTTGAACAAGGGAAGGGCAGCATAGCATTAGCTTCAATTGAACAAGCTCAACCTTGAAAAAGAAAGGTGGTAGGCCGAAGAACCGTTGAACGCTTCAACTTGGCCACTGAAGAAGGCGAAGGCTGGGCAAGAGACTAGGCCAACTTACTGCTTACTGCCATGGTTTAAGCTTTAGGCTCCATAGACGGAACTTTTTGTTAGGTATTAGGGAGGGGAGGACACCACTCAGCACCTAAGGTGGGGTTCAATGCCTAACAAAAACGGCCAAAAGAAAAAAAGAGATGTATGGCTGAGGGGAGGAGAGAAAGAACGCATGCATGGGGAGTCTGTCGGAGGTTCGATAATCTATGATAGGACATCTAAGGCTAAGGAAGAATGAAAGGAAGTCCATTACTGAGAGAAGTGGTGATCTCGTCTTGCTTGCTGGGAGAGAGAAAGCTTCCGGACCACCTTTTCCAGCCAGATAGCGAGCGATCACTCAGCAATGAACACTAACTGAAAGCGGCCGGGAAAGAGTAGCCATCCCTTACGGGAATCGAACCCGTGTCTTCGACATGAAAAGACGGTGTCCTAACCACTGGACGAAAGGGACCAAAAAGCCATTCTTCATATACCTCAGCTCCGAGAATAGAAGTGGTTCGTTTTGTTTCTATACGCAATTCAAGATTTCGTTTGTGTTCTGGCGATTTCTGATGTGAATTCGGCGGGTCGTCCCCCCTTCCTACGGGTTCCCCCACCAGAGCCCGCTTACGGCACGCATGACGCATGGTTACAACCTTTGCCTTAGCGTACAGCGAGTTATATAGAAAGCATGAACCACCTCGAACTCACTCGATCGATGGCTCATGGTTCTACGTAATTAGTAGGATCGAGTTTATACTCCAATCTAAGGTTTTTAGGGTTGTGAACTCAAGAGTACCGGTACGAGTTCTTTTAGTAAGGAAGTTTTAGCTTTTACTTATGTCAATGAGTGAGAACAGTAGTAGATTTAGTTCAAGAGTTTGATCTTCCCCCCAAAAAAAAGGGATATAGAGGGGTAAGGGTCCTTTCTTTTGTTGTTGCACTGAACTAAGTAAGTGTCCTCTTCTCAGAGAGGAGGAGTTGCCTAAACCTAAAGGATTAGTTCCTCGAGTCTAGTTAACTCGACAGCTTAACACGAATAACGCGCGAGCTTTCCTCGACTATAGCGCGAGTAGAGTCTAGCTCGACAAGAGGAACTGCTTAACTTGACAATAGCTCGACTAGGTCGCTTCGCTTCCAAAAATAAAAATATTAATTGTTTCTTTTTTTTTTTTACTTGTACTTGATTGAGTACAGGTAGTAGTAGTGGAGTTTAAGAGGTCGCTATCTCCCCAGTGAAGGCTCGCTTCGTAGACTTCACGAGCAAAGAATAGATATGACTTACAATCAGGTGCCCATAAGTTTGCTGTCCTGTCTCTGCCTGTAGGTAGTAGGTCCCTGCTCTTTCCGATAAGCGGATAAGTTGAGGGGCTTGCTTCCCAAAATAAACTTCCCTTGCCTCCTCCTGGCCTTGACACTCTAGTTGTTGTAGCTCTTGTTTACTCCCTTCTTTCTCTTGTTAGGAGTTTAGAGTATGTCTAGAACGAGTGGAACGAAGTGCTTCCCTTAACTTAAGAAGCCCGAGTCCACGATCTAAAGAGGAGCCGAAGGGAGATGGCTAATAGATTGACTTGCTTTTTACCTTTCGTATTCGGCGGAAGTCAATGGGAAGACCAGGAGCAGCAACAGGCACAAGCAACACCAGAAACATAAATCGGAATAGTCATATATATAAGTAGTTGTAGGAATCGCCAAAGCAAGCGTATTCTATTTCATAACCTCTTGTACCTTTAGACCCTGGATCTTCTAGTTGAGCAAGAGAGGAGTGAATAAGTGGATGAAGGGAGCGAAGTTACGAAGCTAGAGACTATAACCTACTTTAGCTCATGGCCTTCTCTTCTTAGCAATAGCCAGTCAGCAATCAAAGAGTAAGTATATGTAGGGAATAGGAGGGAGTAGGAGCGAGTCAGAGACGGGGGAATACGAGAGGATAAGGCCGTGGATGAGCAGGAGAAGGCGATTAAGATTGTTAGCCAGAGCCATCGCAATATGGATGGCAGGGATCGCTCCTTTATGCTTTAGCCGATAGGGAGCGAGGAGGTCAAGCATGAAGGAGCTGTTACAGAATAAGGTCTTAAAGAATCCGCTGTAAAAACGGATTCTCCGCATGCCATGTCTGTGCTTTACTGCCTGACTTGACTCTCAAAAGCTCTTTCTTTGCAAGTGGCAAGCAAGCTATAGCTATGGTTAATGACTTAATGCTTGAAAGAATGGTATTCAGGTTTGGCATGAAGTACACCTGGTTAATTCCTTTATTCAGTAAGCATGGTATAAGAAGAGTATCAACCACTTATTTTTATGC
>NW_028196878.1:47500-52089 GCF_037176805.1 Vigna unguiculata
TCGAATCGAATGATTCAGCGCTCTCAGAAAGCGGATCAAAGGCTTCCTATTCAACGGATTCGGATTATTCTACTTTAGATGCTTCCTCGGCCGCGCAGTACGTACTTCTGTTTGGAGAGTCTGTTCCTTACTTAGCTAGGACTTGGAGTGACTAGAGTAGCCCCTCTGTATCCGAGCCTTTTTGTTTATGCACCTGAAACGGCTTCCGATTTTACTTACTTATAGTAAAGTAAAGTGGATCGACCCCGTTCAGTAGAATTCCGAAGAAAGAAGGCTAGGCTTCTTGAACCAGAGCTAATTCGATCTTCCCCTTTCGACAATGTGTTTGAATAGCAAGCAAAAGTACCACGACCGAACAATTCAATTCGGTTAACAAACTACTTCTAGAATGAACTACATCCATCAACCGGCATACCTTTCTTCTCGTAACTACGATCTGTCTTCGTTCGGTGTTGATATGATCTTTCTATCAAGAGAAGATCGGGAATTGCCGCTAGGCTTTTCTTTTAGCTCTCACTCATCCCGGGCGATTCTGATTCTTATTGGCCACTAAGGAGTAGTTGTTTTGACCAAGAGAACGAGCTAGACAGAAAAGGTACCACCGAAAGAAGGTCGACCTCACCCCCTTTGGTAAACCGAAGCAGAGAAAGAGGAAGAAGCAAAGCTAGGCCATTCGATTAGGGATGTTCTCACCTGTGCGTACTATCTTGAAGAAGGAATATAAAAAAGAACCTGATTCTTTTTCGCATCTCCCAAGTTCGAATGCTTTTTTGCTGTTAAAAGAAATCGAATACCATTCGTGACCCAATTCAAAAACGGAGTGACTGAAGACCTCCTCCCCCTTTCCCGCCTATCCCTCCCGCAAGAGAGGACTCGTTCTGGCTTTAAAGAGCCTCTTTTTTAGCAGTCTCGCCCATAAGATGAAGATTGACCATCTCTTCTTCCAAGCTTCTTTCTGCTTCTTCTCGGCGTAACGAAAGAACTAGATGAGGAGAGGCCTCCGGTTTCAAATCCCTACCCTACGCCTTACGAGGGCGCCCTAGCCAGATTCACTCCCAAGGGTCAATCAAGCCTTTGAAACTAGTTCAAATAGTCGTCACAGTCTTCGTTCCTGCTTTCAACGAGACTTTCTTAGCTGCATCAGCTTGTAAAACTCTCTCTCCTTCACCAGGAAAGGGAGAGCGGACAAAGTACCAGACGATTTGGGTTGGGTAAGAAGAGCGTACGATAAGAGTAAGCAGACGATGTCGATAGAAGACGATTCGTGGGATCTTCCTAAAAGTAAAATAAAGATAAAAATGAGCTAAGCTAAAGAAGGTATGCCCAGCCCATGAAATTCGATGTCGAATGAGTACGATTTCGAGCATAAAGAGAGAAGAAAAAGGAACTATTTAGCAAGAATCTAGGTTTAGCAAGATAGCTGCCAGAAAGACTGAGCTTAGGTGCATAGCGCTTAAATAAGTGGTTGAAGAGTAGCTTTCCATCCCGACAATGACTACTGACTTTCCATTTTTGGGATTTCACTTCACTTAAAAGACTGGACTTCCAGCAGCAATGAGAGCAAAGGCAAGGAATTGATGCGCCTCGAAGAATGGGGCAAGGCCAATTTCCAGACAATGGCAAGTGCTTGAGAAGGAGCTGTGAAAGAAGGGGCTGCTAGAGAATAGGGAGCTCTTGAAGAAGAAGGGATTGCGGGGTGAACGGCATTCTGTTGTACTACTAACACTAGCTGTACTAGAGTAGTTTAGTAGCGCCTTTTGAATCAAAATCAAATAGGCGAACCCTTTCCGAATCCGAAAGGCGAACAGCCCGCATTGCAAGCAAATAGATAGCCCCCGCCCGTTTGAGTCGTTGCGAGCCGGAAAGCGTACCGGCAGTTTGAGTCACGAAAGGGCCGCTTGCTTAATCTTTATTTTCTTATTTATATATATATATATACAAACAAAGAAGAAATTTTTTTATCCAATTGTTCATTCCTGGGAAGAGGAAGAAGCAGATAGAGCAAAGGCCTCCTCTTTCCGTCCACTCTTCCCGAAGTGAGCGAATTGCATGTAGAGATCCGTAGGGGCTTATAGTTTAATCGGTTGAAACGTACCGCTCATAACGGTAATATTGTAGGTTCGAGCCCTACTAAGCCTACCACCCCCTTCTCTTCACCCGATACAAGAAGGCAGTCGAAGTCCCCTCCACTCTTCATTTTATGGGAAGACATCGCGTTCCTAGTCGATTTCCCTCATTGCACTGTCCCCTTAATGCTACGAAGTGAAGCAGGCATAGAGACCAACCAAACCATAGGGTATCTATCCTGTGATCTTTCATCAACCCCGGCTCGGTATCGGTAGTCTCAGTCTTTCCCTGCCTGCCCTGGTATGAGTTGAGAGTTTAAGAGGGAGTCTTATTCTACTCTAGGCTCACTCCACCCCCTGTCTTGTCTTATTTCAGGACTCGATTGTTAAGAAATCCCTGACTCTGTCTTTGGGCTAAAGCCTATAGTTCTCTCCTCACTAACGGAAGTATCTTAGTAAGTAGCATCAGCTCTTCCGGGGGGAAAGCCTAAGTCAGGAGTTTTAGCGGGCTATCCACAAGCATTAGTTCTCCCCCTGACCCGCCTCCCAACCTCAAGATCATCAGCGGACGACGCCTTCTTCCGAAAGTCCTCCCTCTTTGCCCCAGCGAAAGATACTTAAAAAGATCCGTATCTGATTCCTCGGGTCTTGCTGCGTCAGCTACCGTAGATAGGAATAAAGCTTAGTAGTAGGAAGCAAATAAAAGAAAGTATGCCCTACATGTCAACAGGGTGGAAGTTCAAAGCATCGAAGATGAGTACATGGAAGCACCAATGAAGAAAGTCCAGAGTGCAGATATAACCTTCTCGACAGAAGACATCTTGCTGGACAGGAAGAAGCATACATAAGCGGCCTCTTTTTCTCACCGAAGGGACTATACCAACCAAACCAAAAACCGGAAGAGGGATGCGCCATTAACAGCTTCAATACTGCCTTACGCATAATTTGATCATCGGCAGGGCGAGTTGATGGGCTACCATGACAGTAAAGAGCTCACATTTCAAGGGAAGATCGCCTCTGGATTCAGGATCAGACTTCGGAGCTTGTGCTCTACTAACGGAAGTAACCATACTAAGGGGTTTTCCAGGAGGAAGGGACCAGGCCCCACCTATACCTTGAGAGTGGGCAACGAGATGGCCTACTAGGTCCTACCCAAACCATGATTCGAATTTGGAATAGAGAAGGTCGGTTTATCTATATGCGGAATCGGCCTTCAATCCATAACTTTTCTAGTTGAGTTGACTACATTCCCACCCTTCTGCAGTCATCATTGACGAATTAGCATCAACGGGGTTTATTCAGTTTTACGACTCCGCATCCGCTCGTGACGGACTCGGGTCGAGGAACTCACTCAAAAGACTGACTTCGAATTCAAATTTTTAGTTTTAACTGTTTTTCTAAGGCCACTTAAAAAGAAGAGATTTTGCCCTGATCATTAGTCAAATCAAAGGGAAGTATAGGACTCTTGATTCGAAGTTACAGCCGTACCATAAGTATCTAGAATCCGTGGTATCCCGATTCGAAGATGTTGAGTTCCACTACCTACAACGAGATCAAAACTGTTTTTAAGATGCTTTAGCTACTCTAGCCTCTATGGTGGATATGCCGTCGGACGCTGATTTGCAACCCTTGCCTTGATAGTGCAAAAGAGAGAAAGACCAACTTTCTCTCTTTTATGGATCTAACGGCATAAGAAGGTTTTCCGTGGTACTCAAACATAAGAGCAATCAGGCAATACCTGACGAATACTACACCCATAGATAGGGTAGCACTCAGAAAGATAGCTGCCCGAGGGAAGGAAGTTTGATTTGATAAGAGGCACCACAGCGGAATCTACCTGAAGTGTGGAGATAAAAAGGCTTATGACGGAAATCCATAGTGGGGGCCTAGATGAATGGCCATGGATGAAGACTGTGCTCAGTTTGTTAGGAGGTATTACAAGTGTCAAGTCAAGTTCATGCCAATCCTATACAAAGTAGTATTAATAAAGAGGATAATCATGCAGTAGCTGGAATAAATCTAGATGAAGTTGCTGTTATAGCACATCTAAAACGTTTTGAATGCTAAAAAACGAAGATAAGACTGCCGTTAATAAGGTTTGAAATTGAAATGAGTTTCATGTCAGTAGGCACACCTCAGCTACAGTTGTTGATGGAAACAAGGGTTTACATTGAGCAAATCGGAATAGCGTGGAATTCCTTCATCATCATTTAGGCTTTTCTTGGTTTGTATTGATGACATTCTTTCTTAAATACAAAAAGGTAACTTAACTTCAAGTAACTGCTATGAGAGCCGAATCCCTTTAATTCGATTCATTAGGTTGGGAATAGTCCTTACTTTACTGAAAGCATAGACTGAATTAGGAATATCCCAGGTATTCTTGCAAAACAGCGTATTAAAATGAAAGGAAGATGCCCCATCGATAGCTATCTGTATGGAAGGAAGAGAGAGAGCCTTGGATTGCTTTGGATGCTCTAATAGTCTACGATGGGAGAATAGAAATAGTGAAGGGTGAAGAGGATA
>NW_028196879.1:0-7500 GCF_037176805.1 Vigna unguiculata
ATGCATTTCGATTAGGGTCATATTCTATGGTTACGATTCTACCATATATGTTTTTTTCATTCCGTCGAAAATCAATTTGACGGTATAGACGCTTATGACCTCCCCCTCTATGCCCTGCGGTAATTATTCCTCTGGCATTACGACCTTTACCACAACGATGCTGTCCATAGATCAAATGATTTCGTGGATTGGATTTTACTTGACTGTCTACGGTTCCATTGCGTGTGCTTGGGGTAGAAGTTTTGTATAAATGTATCGCCATGCTATTAAGTATTTTGATTTAAGTTCTTTTCTTTCTAAGAGGTGGAATAGAATAACCCGGTTGAAGCGTAATGATCATACGTCTGTAATGCATTGTATGTCCCATAATAGGTCGTACTCTTCTACCCTTTACCGGGAGTCGATGACTATTCATAGCTATTACTTTGACATCAAAGAAGAGTTCGACCCAATGCTTTATTTCTGTCCTAGTTGATCCCGATTCGACATTAAAAGTATATTGATTTTTCCCCAATAACCGAATACTTTTGTCTGTAAATACTGCATATTTTATTCCATTCATAAATCTATTTTCTTCCCTATGAGTTCTAGTCTCAATTAAAATACTAGTTTTTACTGTTCATATGTTATGATTTGAATATACCACATCAATTCGTTATGTATGGATGATGAGATTCCATTGATACAGAGCCACTCGTTCTTTTTTCTCTGACAGATGGTCAGAACTTCATCTGGGTTCGAATCCTACTGATAGGTCTACTAGAGATCAGAAATTGTTGAAAAAAGAACAAAAGAAACATCTTGCTTTTTCCAGGCGATCGGAAAAGAAAGAAATAGTGAATTTATTCAAGATAATTATGTACTTACAAAATACCGTCTCAATTCATCCTATTTCATCCTATCGAGGATGTGATATGGTTCCAAAGGGTGAACTGGACAGTTCCAATAAGATTTCATTCTTGAACAAAAATCCGATAGACTTTTTGGAGGGAGGGTCCCATTGGCGTGCATCCAGTAGGAATTGAACCTACGAATTCGCCAATTATGAGTTGGGCGCTTTAACCATTCAGCCATGGATGCTTAGCGGGAATCCTCGTACATGGTGAATAACCAAATTCCAATTGAAGTGAAATCTTTCGGATAAATCAATGCAATTAGGAGGATTCGATGAAAGGACATCAATTCAAATCCTGGATTTTCGAATTGAGAGAGATATTGAGAGAAATCAAGAATTCTCGCTATTTCTTAGATTCATGGACCCAATTCAATTCAGCGGGATTTTTCATTCATATTTTTTTCCATCAAGAGAGTTTTATAAAACTCTTGGACTCCCGAATTTGGAGTATCCTACTTTCACGCAATTCACAGGGTTCAACAAGCAATCGATATTTCACGATCAAGTATGTAGTACTCTTTGTAGTAGCGGTCCTTATATATCGTATTAACAATCGAAAAATGGTCGAAAGAAAAAATCCCTATTTGACAAGGCTTCTTCCTATACCTATGAATTCCATTGGACCCAAAAATGATACATTGGAAGAATCATCTGAGTCTTCCAATATCAATAGGTTGATTGTTCCGCTCCTGTATCTTCCAAAAGGAAAAAAGATCTCTGAGAGTTCTTTCCTGGATCCGAAAGAGAGTACTCGGGTTCTCCCAATAACTAAAAAGTATATCATGCCTGAATTTAACTGGGATTCGCGGTGGTGGAGGAACTGGATAGGAAAAAAGAGCGATTCTAGTTGTAAGATATCTAATGAAACCATCGCTGGAATTGAGATCTCATTCAAAGAGAAAGATATCAAATATCTGGAGTTCCTTTTTGTATATTATATGGATGATCCGATCCGTAAGGACCATGATTGGGAATTTTTTGATCGTCTTTCCCCGAGAAAGAGGCGAAACATAATCAACTTGAATTCGGGACAGCTATTCGAAATCTTAGTGAAAGACTGGATTTATTATCTCATGTTTGCTTTTCGTGAAAAAATACCAAAGGAAGTGGAGGGTTTCTTCAAACAACAAGGGACTGGGTCAATTATTCAATCAAATGATATTGAGCATGTTTCGCATCTCTTCTTGAGAAACAAGCGGGCTATTTCTTTGCAAAATTGTGCTCAATTTCATATGTGGCAATTCCGTCAAGATCTCTTCGTTAGTTGGGGGAAGAGTCCGCACGAATCGGATTTTTTGAGGAACATGTCACGAGAGAATTGGATTTGGTTAGACAATGTGTGGTTGGGAAACAAGGATCGGTTTTTTAGCAAGGTACGGAATGTATCATCAAATCTTCAATATGATTCCACGAGATCTAGTTTCATTCAAGTAACGGATTCTAGCCAATTGAAAGGATCTTCTGATCAATCCAAGGATTCTTTCGATTCCATTAGGAATGAGGATTCGAAATATCACACATTGATCAATCAAAGAGAGATTCAACAACTAAAAGAAAGATCGATTCTTTGTTGGGATCCTTCCTTTCTTCAAACGGAACGAACAGAGATAGAATCAGAGCGATTCCTTAAAATCCTTTCTGGATATTCCTCAATGTGCCGACTATTCATGGAACGTGAGAAGCAGATGAATAATCATCTGCTTCCGGAAGAAATCGAAGAATTTTTTGGGAATCCTGCAAGAGCCACTCGTTCTTTTTTCTCTGACAGATGGTCAGAACTTCATCTGGGTTCGAATCCTACTGATAGGTCTACTAGAGATCAGAAATTGTTGAAAAAAGAACAAAAGAAACATCTTGCTTTTTCCAGGCGATCGGAAAAGAAAGAAATAGTGAATTTATTCAAGATAATTATGTACTTACAAAATACCGTCTCAATTCATCCTATTTCATCCTATCGAGGATGTGATATGGTTCCAAAGGGTGAACTGGACAGTTCCAATAAGATTTCATTCTTGAACAAAAATCCATTTTGGGGTTTATTTCATCTATTCCATGACCGGAACAGGGGGAGATACACGTTACACCACGATTTTGAATCAGAAGATATATTTCAAGAAATGGCAGATCTATTCACTCTATCAATAACCGAGCCGGATCTGGTGTATCATAAGGAATTTGATTTTTCTATGGATTCCTCCGGATTGGATCAAAAACATTTCTTGAATGAGTTATTGAACTCCAGGGATGAATCGAAAAAGCACTCTTTATTGGTTCTACCTCCTCTTTTTTATGAAGAGAATGAATCTTTTTATCGAAGGATCATAAAAAAATGGGTCCAGACCTCTTGCGGAAATAATGTGGAAGATCCAAAACCTAAAATAGTTGTATTTGCTAGCAACAACATAATGGAGGCAGTCAATCAATATAGATTGATCCGAAATCTGATTCAAATCCAATATAGCACCCATGGTTACATAAGAAATGTATTGAATCGATTCAATTGCAACTTCGAATATGGAATTCAAAGGTATCAAATAGGAAATGATACTCTGAATCATCGAACTAGAATGAAATACACGATCAACCAACATTTATCAAATTTGAAAAAGAGTCAGAAGAAGTGGTTCGATCCTCTTATTTTGATTTCTCGAACGGAGAGATCTATGAATTGGGATCCTAATGTATATAGATACAAATGGTCCAATGGGAGCAAGAATTTCCAGGAACATTTGGACTATTTCATTTCTGAGCAGAATAGCCGTTTTCAAGTAGTGTTCGATCGATTACATATTAATCAATATTCGATTGATTGGTCTGAGGTTATCGACAAAAAAGATTTGTCTAAGTCACTTTGTTTATTTTTGTCCAAGTTACTTCTTTTTTTGCCCAAGTTTCTTCTCTTTTTGTCTAACTCACTTCCTTCTTTTTTATTTGTGAGTTTTGGGGGTATCCCCATTCATAGGTCCGAGATCCACATCTATGAATTGAAAGGTCCGAATGATCCACTCTGTAATCAGTTATTAGAATCAATAGGTCTTCAAATCTTTCATTTGAAAAAAAGGAAACCCTTATTATTGGATGACCAAGATACTTCCCAAAAATCGAAATTCTTGATCAATGGAGGAACAATATCACCATTTTTGTTCAATAAGATACCAAAGTGGATGATTGACTCATTCCATACTAGAAAGAATCGCAGGAAATCTTTTGATAACACAGATTCCTATTTCTCAATGATATCCCACGATCCAGACAATTGGCTGAATCCCGTGAAACCATTTCATAGAAGTTCATTGATATACTATTTTTATAAAGCAAATCGACTTCGATTCTTGAATAATCAATATCACTTCTGCTTCTATTGTAACAAAAGATTCCCTTTTTATGTGGAAAAGGCCCGTATCAATAATTATGATTTTACGTATGGACAATTCCTCAAAATCTTGTTCATTCGCAACAAAATCTTTTCTTTTTGCGATGGTCAAAAAAAACATGCTTTTTTGAAGAGAGATACTATTTCACCAATCGAGTTACAGGTATCTAACATATTGATACCTAACGATTTTCCGCAAAGTGGCGACGAAGGGTATAACTTCTACAAATCTTTCCATTTTCCAATTCGATACGATCCATTCGTTCGTGGAGCTATTTACTCGATCGCAGACATTTCTGGAACACCTCTAACAGAGGGACAAATAGTCCATTTTGAAAAAACTTATTGTCAACCTCTTTCAGATATGAATATACCTGATTCAGAAGGGAAGAACTTGTATCAGTATCTCAATTTCAATTCAAACATGGGTTGGATTCACACTCCATGTTCTGAGAAATATTTACCATCCGAAAAAAGGAAAAAACGGAGTTCTTGTCTACAAAAATGCCTTGAGAAAGGTCAGATGTATAGAACCTTTCAACAAGATAGTGTTTTTTCAACTCTCTCAAAATGGAATCTATTCCAAACATATATACCATGGTTCCTTACCTCGACGGGGTACAAATATCTAAATTTCATATTTTTAGATACTTTTTCAGACCTATTGCCGATACTAAGTAGCAGCCAAAAATTTGTATCCATTTTTCATGATATTATGCATGGGTCAGATATATTATGGCGAATTCGTCAGATTCCATTGTGTCTTCCACAATGGAATCTGATAAGTGAGATTCCGGGTAATTGTTTCCATAATCTTCTTCTGTCCGAAGAAATGACTCATCGAAATAATGAGTTACTATTGATATCGACACATCTGAGATCGCTAAATGTTCAGGAGTTCTTCTATTCAATCCTTTTCCTTCTCCTTGTTGCTGGATATCTCGTTCGTACACATCTTCTCTTTGTTTCTCGAGTCTATAGTGAGTTACAGACAGAGTTCGAAAAGGTAAAATCTTTGATGATTCCATCATACATGATTGAGTTGCGAAAACTTCTGGATAGGTATCCTACATCTGAACTGAATTCTTTCTGGTTAAAGAATATCTTTCTAGTTGCTCTGGAACAATTAGGAGATTCTCTAGAAGAAATACGGAGTTTTGCTTTTGGTAGCAACATGCTATGGGGTGGTGGTCCCGCTTATGGGGTCAAATCCATACGTTCTAAGAATAAATATTGGAATCTCATCGATCTCATAAGTATTATACCAAATCCCATCAATCGAATCGCTTTTTCGAGAAATACGAGACATCTAAGTCATCCAAGTAAAGCAATCTATTCCTTGATAAGAAAAATAAAAAACGTGAATGGTGATTGGATTGATGATCAAATAGAATCCTGGGTCTCGAACACTGATTCGATTGATGATAAAGAAAAAGAATTCTTGGTTCAGTTTTCTACCTTAACAACAGAAAAAAGGATTGATCAAATTCTATTGAGTCTTACTCATAGTGATCTTTTATCAAAGAATAACTCTGGTTATCAAATAAGTGAACAACCGGGAGCAATTTACTTACGATACTTAGTTGACATTCAAAAAAAGTATCTAATGATTTATGAATTCAATACATCCTGTTTAGTAGAAAGACGTATATTCCTTGCTAATTATCAGACAATTACTTATTCACACACCTTGTGGGGGGCTAATAGTTTGCATTTCCCATCTCATGGAAAACCCTTTTCGCTCCGCTTAGCCCTACCTCCCCCTAGTAGGGGTATTTTAGTGATAGGTTCTATAGGAACTGGACGATCCTATTTGGTCAAATACCTAGCGACAAACTCCTATGTTCCTTTCATTACAGTATTTCTGAACAAGTTCCTGGATAACAAGCCTAAGGGTTTTCTTATTGATAATAGTGACTATATTGATGATAGTGACGATATTGATGATAGTGACGATATTGATGATAGTGACGATAGTGACGATATCGACCGTGACCTTGATATGGAGCTGGAGCTTCTAACTATGATGAATACGCTAACTATGGATATGATGCCAGAAATAGACCGATTTTATATCACCTTTCACTTCGAATTAGCAAAAGCAATGTCTCCTTGCATAATATGGATTCCTAACATTCATGATCTGGATGTGACTGAGTCGAATTACTTATCCCTCGGTCTTTTAGTGAACTATCTCTCCAGGGATTGTGAAAGATGTTCCACTAGAAATATTCTTGTTATTGCTTCGACTCATATTCCCCAAAAAGTAGATCCAGCTCTAATAGCTCCGAATAAATTCAATACATGCATTAAGATACGAAGGCTTCTTATTCCACAACAACGAAAACACTTTTTCACTCTTTCATATACTAGGGGATTTCACTTGGAAAAGAAAATGTCCCATACTAATGGATTCGGGTCCACGACGATGGGTTCAAATGTACGAGATCTTGTAGCACTTAACAATGAGGCCCTATCGATTAGTATTATACAAAAAAAATCCATCATAGACACTAATATAATTAGTTCTGTTCTTCATAGACAAACTTGGGATTTCCGATCTCAGGTAAGATCGGTTCAGGATCATGGGATCCTTTTCTATCAGATAGGAAGGGCTGTTTCACAAAATGTACTTCTAAGTAATTGCTCCATAGATCCTATATCTATCTATATGAAGAAGAAATCATGTGACGGGGGGGATTCTTATTTGTACAAATGGTACTTCGAACTTGGAACGAGTATGAAGAAATTAACGATACTTCTTTACCTTTTGAGTTGTTCTGCCGGATCGGTCGCTCAAGACCTTTGGTCTCTACCCGGACCTGATGAAAAAAATGGGATCACATCTTATGGACTCGTTGAGAAGAATTATGATCTAGTTCATGGCCTATTAGAAGTAGAAGGCGCTCTGGTGGGATCCTCACGTACAGAAAAAGATTGCAGTCAATTTGATAAGGATCGAGTGACATTGCTTCTTCGGTCCGAACCAAGGAATCCCTTAAATAGGATTCAAAATGGATCTTATTCTATCGTTGATCAGAGATTTCTCTATGAAAAATATGAATCGGAGTTTGAAGAAGGGGGAGGAGTCCTCGACCCGCAACAGATAGAGGAGGATTTTTTCAATCACATCGTTTGGGCTCCTAGAATATGGCGCCCTTGGGGCTTTCTATTTGATTGTATTGAAAGGCCCAATAATTTGGGATTTCCCTATTGGGCCAGGTCATTTCGG
>NW_028196879.1:25000-42500 GCF_037176805.1 Vigna unguiculata
TATATTCGAAAATAGAATTCGATTTTGTGATGATGAAACTAAAAAAAAATATTTAACTAAAAGAAAAGATCCTTTGTTAAACGGACCCTTCCGTGGACAAATAAAAAACGGTTTTTCAACCTCAATCCAACATGAAAAAACTTACAAAAAAAATAACATTTTTATAAATAAAATTCAAGATATCTTTCTTTATAATAAGATTTCTAAAAAGAATAATAGTAATTCTCCAAAATTAGAGGAAAATAGAAAAACATTTGATAAAAAATTATTAGTAACTACATTTCTTTTTAATCTAATCAGTCAATTTTCATTAGTGTCAAGCTTAAATTCGCACGTACCTTATTTATTTACAGAACCTGAACAAGTAAAAATGAATTATAATTATGACGCAGAAAAAAAACAAATAATCAAAATATTATTTGATGCAATTACAACTGATTTGAACGAAAAAAGAAAAGTAAATCGAAAGAACACTAAGTCTATTAAAAGAAACGAAATCTGTAAAAAAGTACCTCGGTGGTCATACAAATTGATGGACGAATTAGAACAACTAGGTGGAAAAATTGAAGCAGATAATTCTCAAATTCGTTCTAGAAAAGGCAAACGTGTAGTCATTTTGACTAATAAAGATAAATTTTTTAAAAAATACAAGACTTATCGTGATCGTGGAGATACTGAAAATAATGAACAAAAAAACGAATTGGCTTTAAGACGTTATTCCCAACAATCGGATTTTCGAAGAGACATAATCAAAGGATCTATCCGTGCTCAAAGACGGAAAACAGTTACTTGGAAATTTTTTCAAAAAAGGGTGCATTCGCCGCTTTTTTTGGATAAAATTGAAAAATCAATATTCTTTTCTTTTCATAGTTTAAAATCAATGAAAAGATTTTTTATGTTAAATATTTGGATTCGTAAAAAGACAGAATTTCAAATTTTAGGTTCTATAGAGGAAAAAACAAAAAAAAGTCCGAAAAAAAAAGAGGAGGAAGCAAAAAAGGAAAATGCAGAAAGAAAACGTATAGAAATAGCAGAAGCCTGGGATAGCATTATATTTGCTCAAGTAATAAGAGGTGTTTTATTAATAACCCAATGCTTTATTAGGAAATATATTCTATTACCTTCATTTATAATAATTAAAAATACAATTCGTATACTATTTTTTCAAATTCCAGAATGGTCTGAAGATTATATGGATTGGAAGAGAGAAATATATATTAAATGCACGTATAACGGCGTTCAATTATCCGAAAGAGAGTTTCCGCAAAAATGGCTAACAGATGGGATTCAGATAAAAATATTATTTCCTTTTCGTCTAAAACCTTGGCATAAATCTAAAATACGATGTAATGAAAACAAAAAAAATTCAAAGAAAAAAAAGAACTTTTGTTTTTTAACAGTTTGGGGGATGGAAGTTGAATTGCCTTTTTCTAGTTCCACGAAAAATCCACTTTCCTTTTTCGACCCCATTTTAAAAGAACTAAAAAAAAAAAAGAAAAAATTTGAATTTTTCACTTTTCTAGTTCTAAAAGTTTTAAGTGAAAAATTCAAACTGTTTCTAAATATCGTAATAGAAAAAGCAAAAGGGATCATCCAAAGTATTCTTGAAATTATTAGAAAAAGTATAGTATTCCTCACGAAAAAAAAACAAGAATTTTTAAATTTAAAATATTTTTTTATTAAAAGGAAACCCCCAAAACTCGATGAATTGAGCGAAAACAAAAAATATTCAACAATTTGGAAGAATAATTCAATGATTTCTGAAGCAACCATTTCAATTCAATCGATAAAGTCGACAAATTTTTCATTGAAAAAAAAATCTATAAAGGATCTCAATACTAAGAGAAAAGTAGTTATTAAAAAAATAGAAAAAATGAAAAAAGAAGAAAAGAAAAGAGGACTTGGAATTCGCGAGACAAATATTCATTCGAAGAAAAAAATTTATGATAGTAAAAGGATAGAATTCGAAAAAAAAATTTTGCAGATATTCCAAAGAAGAAATATTAGCTTAACTAAAAAATCACATTCTTTTTTTCAATTTTTGATGAAAAAAATATACATAGATATCTTTCTATATATCATTTGTATTCCGAAAATCCAGCTACAACTTTTTCTTGAATCAACAAAAAAATTTTTAAATAAATGGCTTTACGATAATGAACCAAATACAGAAAGAAGTTATAAAACAAATCAAAGTATAATTCCCTTTCTTTTAAAATTACACAAATATTTTAATAATAAGAATAAGAATGCGAATTCACATAATTATTTTGATGTCTCCTTTTTGTCACAACCATATGTATTTTTAAATTTGTTACAAACCCGAATTATTAACATAAACATATATAAGTTAAGACTTCTTTTTCAATATAATAAAAATTTTTTTTTTCTGAAAAATGAAATAAAGGATTCTTTTTTTGGAGCACAAGGAATAGTTCATTCTAAAAGAAAACAAAATAACCTGCTCAATTCTGAACTAAATCAATGGACAAATTGGTTAAAGAATAATTATTATCAATATAACTTATCTAACAGTAGCTGGTCAAAATTAGTATCACAAAAATGGAGAAATAGAATCACTAAATGTGGTGTAACTCAAAATAAAAATTTAACCAAATGGGATTCATATGGAAAAAGCCCATTAATTCTTTACAAAGAACAACAAGGAATCCCATTAAAAAAAAAAATTAGAAAACAATATAAATACGATCTTTTATCCTATAATTTTATGAATTATGCAAATAAGAAAGACTCATATATTTATCGATATAGATCCCTATTTCAATCAAATAAAAACACAATGATTTCTTCTAATTACAATACATATAAAAAAGACTTATTTGATAGAATAAGTAATATTTTTATCAAGAATTATATAGCAGAAGATACTATTATTATAAATCCGGATAGAAAATATTTGGATTGGACGGGAATCAATAGAAAAATACTAAATCGTTCCATATGCAATCCGGAATTTTGGTTCTTTTCCAAATTTGTGATATTTTATAATACATTTAGGGGTAACTCGCAAATTATACCAATAAAATTACTTTATTTACATTCTCTTTTTTTACATTCTAAAGGAAATAAAAATGTTAGTGAAAAGAATATTACTAGAAAGAAAAAAAAAATAGATGTTTTTAGAACATCGAAAAAAAAACCCAAGAACAATATGGAGGCAGAACTTCAATTCTTAGTAAGAAATTTTTTGAATTTCCATTTAAACTGGAAAAATTTCTTAGGTCAAAAAATATTTAACAATGTAAAAGTATATTGTCTCCTTATTAGATTGACAAATTTAAGAAAAATTACTATAGCCTCTATTCAAAGAGGAGAACTAGGTCTAGATATTATGATGATTCAAAAACAGACGAATTTAACTCTTTCAGGCTTAAGGAAAAAGAAAAATAATAAATTTAGGAAAAAAGAACTATTTGTTATCGAACCAGTTCGCCTGTCTAGAAAAAATAATAAACAATTTTTTAAGTATAAAATGATGGGTTTTTCATTAATTCATAAGAATAAACGCAAAATTTATAAAAAATACTCAGAAAAAATTCATGTTAATAAGAAATTTTTTGATAAATACATTACAAGAACAAAAGATCAAAAGATAACAGAAAACAAAGAAAACGAGAAATTTAATTTACTTGTTCCTGAAAACATTTTATCTGCTAGACGTCGTAGAGAGTTGAGAATTAGAATTTGTTTAGATCCAAATAATATAAATAGTATGCATAGAAACACAATATTTTATAATGAAAATAAAGTCCAAAATTGTTTTAAAGTTTTGACTAAAAAAAGAAATGAGAAAGAGAAAAAAAAACTAATGAATTTCAAAATTTTTCTTTGGCCAAAATATCGATTAGAAGATTTAGCTTGTATAAATCGTTATTGGTTTAATACCCATAATGGAAGCCGTTTCAGTATAGTAAGGATACATATGTATCCGCGTGTGAAAATTCGTTAATCTAATTTTGTTTTCTATTTAGCATATGTATCTATCTATAGATAGATACATAGGTTAAACAAATACACGTATTTTGGTATGGCATTGATTTTAATTCAATGATGTATACATAAAAAAAAAGCATTAACAAAATTATCTTTTTTTATCTAATGTAATGTATACAATTCTTTTTTATATATCAAACTAGTCTCCTTTATACTATATCTATTTAAATTCTCTATTTCAATTGGATTGATTTCAGTTATCAAAAAAATTAGATTTCGGATTTCTATCAAAAAATTAAAAATGAGTGTCATTCTAATTACTGATCAATAAAAATATCTATAAAAATCGAGGAGAAGGAAAAACTTTTATTTTTTTATGGTAAAAAAGTCATTTATACCTGTTATTTCACAAGAAAAAAAAGGAAAAAAACCGGGATTGGTTGAATTTCAAATATTCAAATTTACCAATAGAATACGAAGACTTACTTCACATTTTGAATTGCACCGAAAAGACTACTCATCCCAAACAGGTTTACGTAAAATTTTGGGAAAACGGCAAAGATTACTGTCTTATTTGTCAAAGAAAGATGGAATACGGTATAAAAAATTAATCAATCAGTTTAATATTCGGCAGTCACAAATTCGTTAAATTGAAGAGTAATTTTCAATTATTCGATTTATTAGATCTTGAATTTGGATGAACTTTTTTTTTAAGCGATTCATAAAAGAATAAATCGAGCAAAAACCTATGAATATCTCAACGAAAAGAAAGGACTTCATGATAGTCAATATGGGGCCTCACCACCCATCAATGCACGGTGTTCTTAGACTTATTGTTACTCTAGATGGTGAGGATGTTATTGATTGTGAACCGATATTGGGTTATTTACACAGAGGAATGGAAAAAATAGCGGAAAACCGAACAATTATACAATATCTGCCTTATGTAACACGTTGGGACTATTTAGCTACAATGTTCACAGAAGCAATAACTGTAAATGGACCAGAACAGTTGGGAAATATTCAAGTACCTAAAAGAGCCAGCTATATCCGAGTAATAATGTTGGAGTTAAGCCGTATAGCTTCTCACCTACTATGGCTAGGACCTTTTATGGCAGATATTGGTGCACAAACACCTTTTTTCTATATTTTCAGAGAAAGAGAATTAATATATGATCTATTTGAAGCTGCCACAGGTATGAGAATGATGCATAATTTTTTTCGTATCGGAGGGGTAGCGACTGATCTACCTTATGGTTGGATAGATAAATGTTATGATTTCTGCGATTATTTTTTAACAAGTATTGCTGAATATCAAAAACTTATTACGCGAAATCCTATTTTTTTAGAACGGGTTGAGGGCGTCGGTGTTGTTGATGTAAAAGAAGTTATTAATTGGGGTTTATCAGGACCGATGCTTCGGGCTTCCGGAATACAATGGGATCTACGTAAAGTGGATAATTATGAATGTTACGAAGAATTTCATTGGGAAGTTCAATGGCAAAAAGAAGGAGATTCATTAGCTCGTTATTTAGTTCGAATTGGTGAAATGATAGAATCCATAAAAATTATTCAACAGGCTTTGGAAGGACTTCCCGGCGGTCCATATGAAAATTTAGAAATCCGCTGCTTTGATAGAGAAAAAGAGCCAGAATGGAATGAGTTTGAGTATCGATTTATTAGTAAAAAATCGTCTCCGAGTTTTGAATTGCCAAAACAAGAACTTTATGTAAGAGTTGAAGCCCCCAAGGGAGAATTAGGGATTTTTCTAATAGGGGATCAAAATGGTTTTCCTTGGAGATGGAAAATTCATCCGCCCGGTTTTATAAATTTGCAAATTCTTCCTCAATTAGTTAAAAGAATGAAATTGGCCGATATTATGACAATACTAGGTAGCATAGATATTATTATGGGAGAAGTTGATCGTTGAAATGATAATTGATTTAACAGAAATACAAGATATACATTTTTTTTTCAGATTGCAATTTTTGAAAGAGATATATGGAATTCTTTGGGTATTTGTGCCTATTTTTATTTTGATATTAGGAATTACTATAAGTGTACTAGCAATTGTATGGTTAGAAAGAGAAATATCTGCAGGGATACAACAGCGTATTGGACCTGAATACACCGGTCCTTTTGGAGTTCTTCAAGCTCTAGCAGACGGAACAAAATTACTTTTTAAAGAGAATCTTATTCCATCTAGAGGAGATATTCGTTTATTTAGTTTCGGCCCATCTATCTCAGTCATATCCATTATAATAAGCTATTCAGTAATTCCTTTTGGCTATAACTTTGTTTTATCTGATCTGAATATTGGTGTTTTTTTATGGATTGCTATTTCGAGTATTGCCCCCATTGGACTTCTTATGTCAGGATATGGGTCAAATAATAAATATTCCTTTTTGGGTGGTCTACGAGCAGCTGCTCAATCAATTAGTTATGAAATACCATTAACTCTATGTGTGTTATCGATATCTCTATGTGTGCTTCGTTGAGACATAAATTTTTTGATACTATTTCTTATAAGCCTCTCCTTATATTTAAAGTACAAAAAGAATCTATAAAGAATATATATATATTCTTTTCGCATTTGGATTGAATAATTGAATCAGATAGTTATATGAGTGCAATAAAACAGCTTTTTTTGAATATAATTTATAGAATACTCTATTACTTATAGAGAAAGTATGATGATTTCAAATTGCAGTAAAAATATTGAGTCTAATTTTCTATGTATAAGAATAAGGTGAAAAAATCAATGAAATTCTAGAATTAGATTCTATATATTATATTCTATGTATAGAAGTGGTTGTTTTTCCCAAGATTTGTTGATTAGTAATCCTGTCTTGAAGCGGACGCAAAAGACCAACCTTTTTCAAATTTTCAATATCATTTGTATGAATTAGCATACATATATTAACAAAATTAAAAAAAGGCATTAATATAATAAAAAAAATTAATGGATGGCTAGAAACACCAAAATACACAAAAGATTAGTAACGTATATTTCTTTTTTAAATTATCCAATTTATGTATAATATAAAAAGAATACTAATGGGGACTTGAAGTTGGTAGAAAAAATAAGGCAGTACTCCCCCCAATTCCGATCTAGAGTATACTTCCATCCATTGATTGAATAAATAACTATCAGGAACGAAATAATCCTTTAATTTTTTGAAGTCCCCTTTTGCTTGCACAAAAAGGAATAAGATAAGAGGTAAAAGTGATCTCCTTTTTCTTTTTTGTCTTATATACTCCATATTTATGGAGATAATCATAATTTAAAAAAAGAACATCTAATTATTTTTCGGAATCGAAAATGATGTGGGAGTTCTTGATAATTTTAAAAGAGTATTTTATGCAAAAATGAAATTAAGTTATTACTCAACAAATTTAATTTTGAATTTTTTAAAGGATGAGATCAATTCAGAAGTACCTTTTGTATTTTTTATTTATCTAAAGAAATTCAATAAATGTGCAAATGTTTTTATTTTTTAAATAAGTGTGTATTCATTTAAAAATTTTTTTTAGAACAGACAGAATTCCATGGGTCTAATTCAGAACCGTCCGAGAAAATAGAATCTTATCTATCTTAGGGATATATCAAGGGAGAAATAATTGGCCGGGTTCTTATATTTTTTTAAGGCTTTAAAGGAGCCGTATGAGATGAAAATCTCATGTACGGTTCTGTAATAGAGATGGTAACAGTAATGTCATCACCGACTAGGATTATCTAACAGTTTAAGTACAGTTGATATAGTTGATGCACAATCCAAATATGGTTTTTGGGGATGGAATTTGTGGCGGCAACCTATGGGTTTCCTCGTTTTTCTAATCTCTTCCCTAGCAGAATGTGAAAGATTACCTTTTGATTTACCAGAAGCGGAAGAAGAACTAATAGCGGGTTATCAAACCGAATATTCCGGTATCAAATTTGGTTTATTTTATGTTGCTTCCTATTTAAACCTATTCGTTTCTTCCTTATTTGTAACAGTTCTTTATTTTGGTGGTTCAAATTTCTCTATTCCGTACATCTTCGTTTCTAATTTTTTTCAAATAAATAAAACATACGGAGTTTTTGTAACGATAATTGGTATCTTTATTACACTAGTTAAAACTTATTTATTCATATTCGTTTCTATCACAACAAGATGGACTTTGCCTAGGCTACGAATAGATCAATTATTAAATCTTGGGTGGAAGTTTCTTTTACCCATTTCTCTTGGTAATCTATTATTAACAACGTCGTCTCAACTGTTTTCACTGTAAAAAAAATGTGGACCTTCTATATTCAAAATTCAGAACTTGTTTTAAACAAGAGAAAGAAAAAAAATATTCAGAGCTATTCACGATATGTTCCTTATGGTAACTGAATTCATAAATTATAGTGAACAAATAATACGAGCTGCTAGATATATTGGTCAAGGTCTCATGATTACCTTATCTCATGCAAATAGGTTACCCGTAACTATTCAATATCCTTATGAAAAAATAATCTCATCAGAACGTTTTCGCGGTCGAATACATTTTGAATTTGATAAATGCATTGCTTGTGAAGTATGTGTTCGTGTCTGTCCTATAGATCTACCCATTGTTGATTGGAAACTAGAAACTGATATTCGAAAAAAACGGTTGCTTAATTACAGTATTGATTTTGGAATCTGTATATTTTGTGGTAACTGTATTGAGTATTGTCCAACAAATTGTTTATCAATGACCGAAGAATATGAACTTTCAACTTATGATCGCCACGAATTGAATTATAATCTAATTGCTTTGGGTCGTTTACCAGTATCAGTAATTGATGATTATACAATTCGAACAATTCAAATAAAATGATTTCAAAATTCTTCACAAAAATAATTGAATTTCTCTATATATAGAATAAAAAAAAAGATATTCTATTTTTTTGAAATGACTCTTTGGCATAAAGAAAAGAATGAAATTCCATTGATTCTATAACAACTGTACCTAATAACAATTCACATATCTTATCTTAGGATTTGGTGAATTTCTATGCACAGATAATTTTCGTATTTAACAAGTTTTTTCCTGGTCATATCAATAAGGTCATGAAATTTCTATTTATCTTTTATTATACATATAATGGATTTGTCCGAATCGCTACATGATTTTATTTTAATCTTTCTTGGATCAGGTCTCATATTAGGAAGTCTAGGAGTAGTATTCTTTACGAATCCGATTTTTTCTGCTTTTTCATTGGGACTAGTTCTTGTTTGTGTATCTTTATTCTATATTTTATCAAACTCCCATTTCGTAGCTGCCTCACAGCTACTTATTTACGTGGGCGCTATAAATGTTTTAATAATATTTGCTGTGATGTTTATGAATGGTTCGGACTATTACCAAAATTTTCGTGTTTGGACCGTTGGGGATGGAATTACTTTGATGGTTTGTACCAGTATCTTTCTTTCACAAATAACTACTATTCTAGAGACATCATGGCACGGAATTATTTGGACGACAAGACCCAATCAGATTTTAGAGCAAGATTTGATAAGTACTAGTCAACAAATTGGAATTCATTTATCAACAGATTTTTTTCTTCCATTTGAACTAATTTCAATAATTCTTTTAGTTGCTTTAATAGGTGCAATTTTTGTGGCTCGCCAATAAGAAAGTTTTCGAACTAATAAAATAATATAAATTACATTTTGTTAGAATTTATTACATTTCTTTTTTGTTGAATTATATGTTAAGGAAAAAGAATATTTATGTATAAAGTATAAAATCTTTTTGCAAATACTTGATTTTGTTGTAGACTTATTATGTTAGGCAATAAAATCCGTTGAATTCATATTCATATCGAAATGAATAAAAATTGAAAAGGAGTTGGTCAATGATATTCGAGCATACACTTGTTTTGAGTGCTTATTTATTTTCTATAGGTATCTATGGATTGATCACGAGCCGAAATATGGTTAGAGCCCTTATGTGTCTTGAACTTATACTAAATGCAGTTAATATAAATCTCGTAACCTTTTCTGATTTTTTTGATAGGCGGCAACTAAAAGGAAATATTTTTTCAATTTTTGTTATAGCTGTTGCAGCCGCTGAAGCAGCTATCGGACCAGCTATTGTTTCCTCAATATATCGTAATAGAAAATCAACCCGTATCAATCAATCAAATTTGTTGAATAAATAGTATTATTCATAAAAAAAAGTCTAATTTTGAATAGTGTGTACTATATAATCCATTCAAATTAGCAGAAATGATATATCCTTTTTAATCATGTTTGCGTTTGCGAAAACAAAGATAAGAAATCAAAGTATCTTGGTTCTATTCTCTTATTAGTTATTAATCTATAAATATATTTTTAGTAGCAAAATTCTTATAAATCATTGATTCATCTGGTATATAATATAGATATATATATATAGATATATATATATCATATATAGATATATATAATTGGTTTACCAATTTACTAGATTGAAAATGTTGAATTTTTGATGTTCAAGGATTATGTTCCAATGTCACATTCAGTAAAGATTTATGATACATGTATAGGATGTACTCAATGTGTACGAGCCTGCCCAACAGATGTATTAGAAATGATACCTTGGGACGGATGTAAAGCTAAACAAATTGCTTCTGCCCCAAGAACAGAGGACTGTGTTGGTTGTAAGAGGTGTGAATCCGCCTGTCCGACGGATTTCTTAAGTGTTAGAGTTTATTTATGGCATGAAACAACTCGAAGCATGGGTCTAGCTTATTGATACGTTTCAAAAAGAACCGCATACAAGTACTTTTTTTTACTGGCAAAAACCCGGGCTCAAAATAAAAAAATATTTTGAGCCCGGGTTTTTGTAGTCTAAGTATATCTTATTTTTATCACGAATTATTTTCCTTGGTTAACAACAGTTGTAGTTTTGCCAATAGTCGGAGGTTCTTTAATTGTCTTATTTCCCCATAAAGGAAATAAGACAATTAAATGGTATACTTAATCTCTTCTAATAACCTATGTATTTTGTTATCATTTCGAATTAGATGATCCACTAATCCAATTGACAGAAAATTATAAATGGATCCATTTTTTTGACTTTTACTGGAGATTCGGAATAGATGGACTCTCTCTAGGACCCCTTTTATTAACGGGATTTATCACTACGTTAGCTACGTTATCCAGCTCAACCGGTTACTCGAGAATCTAAATTATTCTATTTTCTAATGTATGCAATGTATAGTGGTCAACTAGGAACATTTTTCTTCTCAAGACATTTTACTTTTTTTCATCATGTGGGAATTAGAATTTAATTCCCGTTTATCTACTTTTATCTATGTGGGGTGGAAAAAAACGTTTGTATTTCAGCTACAAAGTTTATTTTGTACACTGCGGGAAGTTCTGTTTTTTTATTACTGGGAATTCTGGGTATGGGTTTCTATAGTTCTAATGAACCAACATTAAATTTTGAATCATTAACTAATCAATCATATCCCGTGGCACTGGAAATAATCTTCTATATGGGATTTCTTATTGCTTTTGCTGTCAAATCACCAATTATACCCTTACATACATGGTTACCTGATACCCATGGAGAGGCGCATTACAGCACTTGTATGCTTTTAGCCGGAATATTATTAAAAATGGGAGCATATGGGTTGGTTCGAATTAATATGGAATTATTATCTCGCGCTCATTCTATATTTTGTCCCTGGTTAATGTTATTAGGTTCCATTCAAATAATCTATGCAGCTTCAACATCTCTTGGTCAACGCAATGTAAAAAAAAGAATAGCTTATTCCTCGGTCTCTCATATGGGTTTCTTAATTTTAGGAATTGGTTTCTATAAGCGAGACAGGGCTGAATGGGGCTATTTTACAAATAATCTCTCACGGATTTATTGGTGCTGCCCTTTTTTTTCTTGGCGGGAACTAGTTATGATAGACTACGTCTTCTTTATCTCGACGATAATGGGTGGAATGGCTATCCCAATGCCAAAAATATTCACGATTTTCACTACCTTATCGATGGCTTCTCTTGCATTACCGGGCATGAGCGGTTTTGTTGCAGAATTTATAGTATTATTGGGAATAATTACCAATCAAAAATATCTTTTCATCACAAAAATACTCATAACTTTTGTAACTGCAATTGGAATGATATTAACTCCTAATTATTTATTATCTATCTTACGTCAAATGTTTTATGGATACAAGCTTTTTTTAATAAACAAAAATCTTATTTTTTTGATTCGGGGCCACGAGAATTATTTATTTCAATTTCTATCCTTATACCCGTAATAAGTATTGGCATTATCCAGATTTTATTTTTTCAATTTCGGCTGACAAGGTTGAAGCTATTCTCTCTCATTTTTATAGATAGTTTTTGGGAATAAAGAAAAAGAAAAAATAGAAATCAATCCGATGCACAATAAAAAAAAATGGATTTCTTTTTGTATTTTCTTAATTACTAAAAAATGAAATTGAATTCTAATTGAATATTTTTTGTTGTTTGTGAGAACCCCTTGAATCAATATTACATTACTTGATTCAATGGGGTCTTAATCATTTTATTGGGAGTTTTTTTTCTTATTCTATAGAATGTTCCCAATATTTGTGAATTTTTTTAAATTAATTAGGTGTAAATGAACCATAACTATGTAGTCCTATTCCTAAAAGATTTATCCCTAAATAACATATCCAAATTATAAGAAAGCCTATGGAGGCCACTATTGAAGAATTTCTATATTCCAATTTTTTATTTTTTCTAGTATGTAAATAAATTGCGAAAATAGTCCAAGTAATAAAAGCCCAAGTTTCCTTTGGATCCCAATTCCAATATGATCCCCATGCCTCATTAGCCCATACTGCTCCAGATATATTACCTATTGTTAAAAAAGATAAAACCTAGACTAATAGTTACGGTAACCCCAACGATCCAATTGTTGAATAAATTGATATCTATAATAATTTCTATAAGACGAATAAAACGGAAAAGGAGTTTTGTTGTAAAATATTCTTTTTATCATTCATATTCATATATTTGATTTCAGCAAAAGAAAAGGATCATTAAAAAAAAACAAAGTCTTGCTTTTACCAAGAATTTGTATGAGTTCTTGAAATGTAATGACTAAAATAGCCACTGATATTAATGATCCACATAAAAGAGTTGTATAACCCAATATCATCATACTTACGTGGCACTCATTAACCAATGGGACTGTAAAGCAGGCACTAATTTTAAGGATTCATGCATTTCGGTTTAAAGACCCGAAGTAGCAAAGCCTTGGGTAAAAAGAATTACTTGGTGTTATTATTGTATTGAAATAGTCATTTTTTTGTTTTTATGAAGCAAAGAACCATATAAAAGATAGAAAAAGTCCATGAAAGAAATATTATGATTCATATAAATTACTAAATGGTAAATGGCCTGAAAAAATCCAACGAGTAACTAACAATCCTGTGATACAAAAAAAGGTTATTATCATGCCTTTTTTGAACAAATTGTATAATCCTATGATATTCATTGCCTAATAATAAGGTTATCAAATGAATTGAAATTAAAATAGATACGACCGAAAAGGATATATGAGTTAATATATGCTCAAAGTGGAAAATACCATATAGAATGAAAAAATAGAAATACTTGGATAGAAATAATAATACTTTATAGGAACTTTTTTTTAGAAGATAGATGCCGCTACTCGGACTCGAACCGAGATGCTCTAGCACTGCTTCCTAAGAGCAGCGTGTCTACCAATTTCACCATAGCGGCTGACTCGAAACCATAATAACCCAATTTTAGTCAATTGTCGAGATTCAAAGAATCAATTAAAACACAATATTTGTTTACTAAACATTCAATAAAATAATTTTAAAGAATTCTATTAGATTCTATTAAATATAGAATGTAAATATCATAATATTAGAATGTAAATATCCTAAATTCATAACTGAATCTTATATTCTATATCAATTTTATATTCATATTTTTGTATTTTAAAAAAGAGTCGTTGAATCCAGTTAATTGAAATTATTCTAACGTTTATATTTGTTACAGAAAAAGCTTTTTGAATTCCCCGTAAAAATAGATTGCCCTAATGGAAAAAGCTTTTAATGCTGTAAAATATCCCTTCTTTTTCCATAAAGTGTTTCCGAATAAGTTTTTTTGATATAGACGTGCGCTTTTATGGAACTGCCATAGAATTAGTATAGTTTTTTATTGTTATAGAATTTTATGTGAAAGACAATTTGCGGTAAATGAAAATTAAGTTTATCTCTAATTAGACATATATTTTATATTATATATTTGAATTTCCATTTTTGTTTTTATTATATTTATAATAAGAATATAATACTTTTTAGAAAGTTTTCCCCAAATCGCTATTTCTTATTGTAATAAAAACTTAATTAGTTAAGTTAAATTTAATGAACTAAACCAATGTTCAAAAAATATTGTCCAAAGAGTCAGAATAATGAATAATCGATTATTCTATTTTATTAAATTCTATCTTTCTTTGTTATTAACCGAAACCATTCCTTTACTTTACAAAAAAGATAAAAGAAAAACCTAAGAAACCAAATTCATTAGAATCCTAATTTTTTTTCTTTATTGTATGGAATATACACATCAATATTCATGGATCATACCTTTTATTCCATTCCCAGTTCCGATGTTAATAGGAGTGGGACTTCTACTTTTTCCCACTGCAACGAAAAATATTCGCCGTATTTGGGCTTTTCCTAGTATCTTATTGTTAACTATAGTTATGATTTTTTCGCTTGATTTGTCTATTCATCAAATCAAGAATAGTTTGTTTTTTCAATATGTATGGTCTTGGACCATAAATAATGATATTTCTTTAGAGTTTGGGTACTTGATCGATTCACTTACTTCTATTATGTCAATATTAATTACTACGGTTGGCATTCTCGTTCTTATTTATAGTGATAATTATATGTCTCATGATCAAGGATATTTGAGATTTTTTGCTTATCTTACTCTTTTTAATATTTCAATGTTGGGATTAGTTACTAGTTCGAATTTGATACAAATTTATTTTTTTTGGGAATTAATTGGAATGTGTTCTTATTTATTAATAGGCTTTTGGTTCACCCGCCCTATTGCGGCAAATGCTTGTCAAAAAGCATTTGTAACGAATCGTGTAGGGGATTTTGGTTTATTATTGGGAATTTTAGGTCTTTATTGGATAACGGGTAGTTTGGAATTTCGGCATTTGTTTCAAATTATAAATAATTTGATTTCTAAAAATGAAATGAATATTTTTTTTTTTACTCTGTTTGCCCTCTTGCTATTTTGTGGCTCAGTTGCAAAATCTGCCCAATTTCCTCTTCATGTATGGCTACCCGATGCTATGGAGGGACCTACTCCAATTTCTGCCCTTATACATGCTGCTACTATGGTAGCCGCTGGAATTTTTCTTGTGGCTCGTCTTTTTCCTCTTTTCATAGTGCTACCCAAAATAATGAACGCAATAGCTTTTATAGGTATAATAACAGTAATATTAGGAGCTACTTTAGCTATTGCTCAAAAAGATATTAAGAAAAATTTGGCCTATTCTACAATGTCTCAATTGGGTTATATGATGTTAGCTTTGGGTATGGGATCTTATCGAGGTGCTTTATTTCATTTGATTACTCATAGCTTATTCAAAAGCATTGTTGTTTTTAGGATCTGGATCCATTATTCATTCAATGGAAGCTCTTGTCGGATATTCTCCAGCTAAAAGTCAAAATATGGTTTTTATGGGCGGTTTAACAAAACATGTACCAATTACAAAAACTTTTTTTTTAGTGGGTACACTCTCTCTTTGCGGTATTCCACCCTTTGCCTGTTTTTGGTCTAAGGATGAGATTCTTAATGATAGTTGGTTGTATTCACCAATTTTTGCAATAATAGCTTGTTCTGCAGCAGGATTAACTGCATTTTATATGTTTCGAATTTATTTACTTGTTTTTGAGGGATATTTAAACGTTCATTTTTTGAATTTTAATGGAAAAAAAAATAGTTCATTCTATTCAATATCTTTATGGGGGAAGAAACAAGTAAAACTTAAAAGAAAAAACGAAAATTTTTTCTTAGTTTTACTAAAAATAAAAAAGAATGAAATAACTTCTTTTTTTATCCGGAAGAGATATCTACATCGCGTTAATCAAAATATTAAAAATATAAAACATCTTGTTTTTGGTATTATGCATTTTGGCACTAAAAAAACTGCTTGTTTATATCCTAATGAATCTAACAATACTATGCGATTTTCTATGCTTATTTTAGCGCTCTTTACTTTATTCGTTGGTGCTGTAGGAATTTCTTTCAGTCAAGACGGAATACATTTGGATATTTTATCAAAATTGTTAATTCCGTTTATAGATCTTTTACATAAAGATTCAGAAAATTTTATGAATTATTATGAATTTTTCACAAACGCAACTTTTTCTTTGAGTTTCACTTTTTGGGGAATATTTCTAGCGTCTTTTTTTTACAAATCGGTTTATTCCTATTTAAAAAATTTGAATTTATTAAATTTATTTGAAAAAAGTTTTCTTAAAAAAAATGTTGCCGATCATTTTCAAAATATCATATATAATTGGTCGTATAATCATGGTTATATAGATCTTTTTTATGAAAAATCTTTAATTGCTAGTATCAGAAGATTAGTGAAATTAAATTCTTTTTTTGATAAAAAAAGAATTGATGGAATTACGAATGGAATAGGTATTACAAGTTTTTTTCTAGGAGAAGCTATCAAATATGTGGGGGGGGGGCGAATAGCTTCGTATATATTATTGTATATTCTAGATATATTAATCTTTCTAGTAATTTTATTGTTACATCGAAACAAATAAATATTGATGAATCTCATGAATATGGAACTCGGTAAGAAAAGGGGATTTAAAAATTGAAAAAGAAGATTCTGAAAGAATCTTCTTTGAATACTAAAATTACGTATTGAATTTGGATTCTTGTATCCATAATTCAAAAAGTTTTTTTGACTATTGCCGAAGAACTGAAATAAAAGATAGGGTATAGCTATGACAGTTATTGTATGGGGTCTACCCAATGCTAAATGCAAAGGCGCATAATAGATAGACATGAACATTATGAGCTGTCCCGTAATAAACCCAGTTGTTGCTGCTATTTTCTTCTCGGTTCCTTCTTCCACAAGTCTAGCTCGAAGAAGGAAGAGATAAGAGGGCCCTATGGAAAATGTGGTCATAAATCCATAATAGAGTCCGACCACAACTATCGAATTCATTATCTTCATGCATAAGAATACTAGATTCTCCAGTATAAAAGATTGAAAAATCATCTCAAACCTCTCTTTTTCTTTTCTATTGCAATTTTTGGATTATTATATAACGATTTTTCAATTTTCAATTTTGCATAATTTTCCATTTATAGAAATAGATAGACTAGAAATAGAAACGACATCTCTTATCTCAATAACACCAAAGATAGGGATATTAAATGAATGGAATTAGTTTATGGATGTAATATAATGAAATAGAGCCAGTTTGAGGTTCCCTATGAAATGAGGCATGGAAGGGAGCCGCTGT